>NC_084623.1:20218245-20303245 GCF_033978795.1 Nerophis ophidion
TTTAGTCGTGCGCCATTTGCGTTCCAGCTTTCTACATAATAATTTCTGAGCTCTAGTTTCTTCTGTAAACGACGGGGTGCGCTTTTTTGGAGCCTTTTTTAACTTTAGTGGTGCTATGTTATCAATGGTTTCGCGCAGGGTGTCGTTAAAGTTGTTAGTGAGGTTATCAATAGAGCCCACATACTTTGGGAATGGTGCCATTACCGAGGGCAGTAGGTCAGCAAGAGTTGTCATTGTGGCTGTATTAATGTTACGGCTGCTATAGCAGTTATTATTATTATTAGTTTGACGAACATGCGTCTGAACCTCGAATTTTATAAGGTAATGATATATATATATATATATATATATATATATATATATATATATATATATATATATATATATATATATGTCCGCTCTGAATTTGGGAGATTGAGGTGGGCTACACTGTAACAGTGTTATAGTTGTTTATACAGCCACTCTCAGTGTGAGCTGTATGGCTGTTGACCAAGTATGCCTTGCATTCACTTGTGTGTGTGAAAAGCCATGGATATTAAGTGACTGGGCCGGAACGCAAAGGCAGTGCCTTAAAGGTTTATTGGCGCTCTGTACTTCTCCCTACGCCCGTGTACACAGCGCCGTTTTGTCACATTAGTGATATTAGTAATGTTATCACTAATGTTATCTGTGAACAAATTATGTTTTATCAGCGTGTGTGTCACTTTAATATATTTGTCATGAATGTCATGACAGGTTTGGGCTTTGTTTATTTTCTTTACTGTTTTTGGTATTGTCTTCTTTCCAGTGCTCTTATATTCAGTTTGCCTCATTACTTTGGCCCCAGAGCGGTTTCCTACACCTGTCCCTTATTGGCCATCCGAGCAGACCTGTTCAAAGTTGCCAATCAGGCTTCTTTATAAACTAGCCTGCCTGTATGTTTCAATTGCATGTTCACTGCACGTGCATATCCTAGTTGCACTATTTCCTATTGACATTGAAGTCACGTTTGCCTGTGCTACGCCTGCCATCTCTGCATTTAAGGTTCAAGACCAACAGAACCTAACAATATTGTTGAGATTAGTTTATTTGTCCTTTACTACTAATCAACATTAATCAGTTTGTAAGACCCTGGAATGTTTATGAATTGTACATATACACATTGGCGGAGGCATTTCTAGCAAGAACAAAACCACAAGTAAGAATATTCATCCTTAAAACCTTCCTATTCTTGGTTTAAGCACATATTTGTGCATATGGCTACACACTGTTTGCCAAAGAAGCCCATAGTCTTTGTCATTATTCACACTTTGTTCCCTGTGCCTCTTGTTTTTGGCTTTTCATTTTATTTCCAAGAAAGGCTTATATAAAAACCAGTTCACCAAGTGGCCCGCCACCACTTTGCCCTGTCTGGATCTTGGCAAATACATTACATTTTTTGACAGGTACGTGAACTAGCTCGTGGAAATAAACACAACAGAGGCAGAAAGCAAGTGAAAGAAATCGAAATAATTTGTGTGGTGTTCAAGAAGTGCTCAAATGCAAACTGCAAATAAATCATGTTTCCCCAATTTTACATAAATGGCTTATCATTTCTCTTTGGCAGGTTCTGTTTCATCACTACATCCTTGAGAGGCCATAAATACACTAAGCTGCTATATGTTTTGAATCAAAGGGCAGTGGATTTTGGTCTGCATGGAACGTGTGCACACAAGACCTGGGGTTTTAAGTGTCAATCAGTTTAATCACACAATCTACTTCATTGAGAACGTTTTTAAAAATCTCTTGAAAAATGAATTATTGCTGCATTACACCATACTTACACTGACCATACGTCCTCTTTTCCCCGGACATATCGTCTTTTGCAGGCCTGTCAGGGGTGTCTGGGCGGGTTTTCTTAAATGCCTCAAATGTCGGGCGTTTTATGTACGTACAGGGTTAAAATGGTTAAAAACAAAACAAATCGTGAAGGTGTGTGCATGCAGCAACGTTCGTAAGGGAGGGGCGGAGACAGAGAGAGCGAGAGAGCATCGTCGTGGATTGATTGGCAATCAAGACATACTTAGTTAACAGCCATACAGGTCACACTGAGAGTGGCCATATAAACAACTTTAACACTGTTGCAAATGTGCGCCACACTCTGAACCCACACCAAACAAGAATTACAAACACATTTCGGGAGAACATCTGCACCGTAACACAACATAAACACAACAGAACATATACCCAGAACCCCTTGCAACACTGACTCTTCCGGGATGCTACAATATACACCTCCGCTTCCAGCCCACTTCCAGCCCCTAAACACCTCCCTAGGGAGGCGTTCGGGTGGCATCCTGACCAGATGCCCGAACCACCTCATCTGGCTCCTCTCGATGTGAAGGAGCAGCGGCTTTACTTTGAGTTCCTCCCGGATGGCAGAGCTTCTCACCCTATCTCTAAGGGAGAGCCCCGCCACACGGCGGAGGAAACTAATTTCGGCCGCTTGTACCTGTGATCTTATCCTTTCGGTCATGACCCAAAGCTCATGACCATAGGTGAGGATGGGAACGTAGATCGACCGGTAAATTGAGAGCTTTGCCTTCCGGCTCAGCTCCTTCTTCACCACAACGGACCGGTACAACGTTCGCATTACTGAAGACGCCGCACCGATCCGCCTGTCGATCTCACGATCCACTCTTCCCTCACTCGTGAACAAGACTCCTAGGTACTTGAACTCCTCCACTTGGGGCAGGGTCTCCTCCCCAACCCGGAGATGGCACTCCACCCTTTTCCGGGCGAGAACCATGGACTCTGACTTGGAGGTGCTGATTCTCATTCCGGTCGCTTCACACTCGGCTGCGAACCGATCCAGCGAGAGCTGAAGATCCCGGTCAGATGAAGCCATCAGGACCACATCATCTGCAAAAAGCAGAGACCTAATCCTGCGGTTACCAAACCGGAACCCCTCAACGCCTTGACTGCGCCTAGAAATTCTGTCCATAAAAGTTATGAACAGAATGGGTGACAAAGGACAGCCTTGGCGGAGTCCAACCCTCACTGGAAATGTGTTCGACTTACTGCCGGCAATGCGGACCAAGCTCTGGCACTGATCGTACAGGGAACGGACCGCCACAATAAGACAGTCCGATACCCCATACTCTCTGAGCACTCCCAACAGGACTTCCCGAGGGACACGGTCGAATGCCTTCTCCAAGTCCACAAAGCACATGTAGACTGGTTGGGCAAACTCCCATGCACCCTCAAGAACCCTGTCGAGAGTATAGAGCTGGTCCACAGTTCCACGACCAGGACGAAAACCACACTGTTCCTCCTGAATCCGAGGTTCGACTATCCGACGTAGCCTCCTCTCCAGTACACCTGAATAAACCTTACCGGGAAGGCTGAGGAGTGTGATCCCACGATAGTTGGAACACACCCTCCGGTCCCCCTTCTTAAAGAGAGGAACCACCACCCCGGTCTGCCAATCCAGAGGTACCGCCCCCGATGTCCACGCGATGCTGCAAAGTCTTGTCAACCAAGACAGCCCCACAGCATCCAGAGCCTTAAGGAACTCCGGGCGGGTCTCGTCCACCCCTGGGGCCTTGCCACCGAGGAGCTTTTTAACTACCTCAGCGACCTCAGCCCCAGAAATAGGAGAGTCCACCACAGATTCCCCAGGCACTGCTTCCTCATAGGAAGACGTGTTGGTGGGATTGAGGAGGTCTTCGAAGTATTCCTTCCACCTATCCACAACATCCGCAGTCGAGGTCAGCAGAACACCATCCGCACCATACACGGTGTTGATAGTGCACTGCTTCCCCTTCCTGAGGCGGCGGACGGTGGTCCAGAATCGCTTCGAAGCCGTCCGGAAGTCGTTTTCCATGGCTTCCCCGAACTCTTTCCATGTCCGAGTTTTTGCCTCCGCGACCGCTGAAGCTGCACACCGCTTGGCCTGTCGGTACCTGTCCACTGCCTCCGGAGTCCTATGAGCCAAAAGGACCCGATAGGACTCCTTCTTCAGCTTGACGGCATCCCTCACCGCTGGTGTCCACCAAGGGGTTTTAGGATTGCCGCCCCGACAGGCACCAACTACCTTGCGGCCACAGCTCCGATCTGCCGCCTCGACAATAGAGGTGCGGAACATGGTCCATTCGGACTCAATGTCCAGCACCTCCCTCGTGACATGTTCAAAGTTCTTCCGGAGGTGGGAATTGAAACTTTGTCTGACAGGAGACTCTGCCAGACGTTCCCAGCAGACCCTCACAATGCGTTTGGGCCTCCCAGGTCTGTCCGGCATCCTCTCCCACCATCGCAGCCAAATCACCACCAGGTGGTGATCGGTGGAAAGCTCCGCCCCTCTCTTCACCCGAGTGTCCATAACATGAGGCCGCAAATCCGATGACACAACTACAAAGTCGATCATGGAACTGCGGCCTAGGGTGTCCTGGTGCCAAGTGCACATATGGACACCCTTAGGTTTGAACATGGTGTTTGTTATGGACAAACTGTGACGAGCACAAAAGTCCAATAACAAAACACCACTCGGGTTCAGATCCGGGCGGCCATTCTTCCCAATCACGCCTCTCCAGGTTTCACTGTCGTTGCCAACGTGAGCGTTGAAGTCTCCCAGTAGGACAAGGGAATCACCCTGGGGAGCACTTTCCAGTACTCCCTCGAGCGTTCCCAAAAAGGGTGGGTACTCTGAACTGCTGTTTGGTGCATAAGCACAAACAACAGTCAGGACCTGTCCCCCCACCCGAAGGCGGAGGGAGGCTACCCTTTCGTCCACCGGGTTGAACTCCAACGTACAGGCTTTGAGCCGGGGGGAAACAAGAATTGCCACCCCAGCCCGTCGCCTCTCACTGCCGGTAACGCCAGAGTGGAAGAGGGTCCAATCCCCCTCGAGAGAAGTGGTTCCAGAGCCCTTGCTGTGCGTCGAAGTGAGTCCGACTATATCCAGCCGGAATTTCTCGACTTCGCGCACTAGCTCAGGCTCTTTCCCCCCCAGTGAGGTGACGTTCCACGTCCCAAGAGCTAGCTTCTGTAGCCGAGGATCGGACCGCCAATTGCCCTGCCTTCGGCTGTCGCCCAGCTCACAATGCACCCGACCTCTATGGCCCCTGCTATGGGTGGTGAGCCCATTGGAGGGGTGACCCACGTTGCCTCTTCGGGCTGTGCCCGGCCGGGCCCCATGGGAACAGGCCCGGCCACCAGGCGCTCGCCATCGTGCCCCACCTCCGGGCCTGGCTCCAGAGGGGGGCCCCGGTGACCCGCGTCCGGGCGAGGGAAATCTGGGTCCATGATGTTTCTTCTTCATAAAGGTCTTCGAGCTGCCCTTTGTCTGATCCCTCACCTAGAACCTGTTTGCCTTGGGAGACCCTACCAGGGGGCATAAACCCGGACAACATAGCTCCTAGGATCATTGGGACACGCAAACTCCTCTACCACGATAAGGTTGCAGCTCAGAGAGGAGGTAGATAAATGTATTATTTATAAAGCAAGTTCAAGTATCATTGGCAAATTTTCACCTAGTCCCGGCCTTGGTGCGCTGCCTGCCTTGGCACGCATATATGTGTCCTCTTTTGGGGATTTCAGAATATGGTCAGCGTACCATACTATAAACCCCAAAGGCTAAAAACCAATAAGTCAAGCAAACCAAGAGATTTATTATTGTTTGTTTACTGCAACATTAATTAATTAACATCTATTATTGTAGTATGCATACTGAAATAGATACATTTCAGAAAGTGTTTTAGTTGTATCTTATTCTGACGCAGTTTTAAGATGTTAGGTTTCCTGTGCTCTTACTTTGGCGATCTATTCGGAGACGTCATTTCCTGTTTGTAGCGTGATAGTGTGAACAGCATCCTGTGCGTTCCTGACTTAATTGTACCTATAATTCTAAAATGCCCATAATGTGTTGGATGTATCCTTAAACAAGTGTTTGTTTGCAACAATGTTAATGCATGACGATATAATTTCCCAGCTCAACTTTAGCCCTTTTAATGGCGACATACTTCTTGTTATACAGTAGTTACCCTATTATACCACTAGAGGGCGACATGGACCACGTTTAAAGCACATTCTAAATCAGTGGTTCTCAACCTTTTTTCAGTGATGTACCCCCTGTGAACATTTTTTTATTCAAGTACCTCCTAATCAGAGCAAAGCATTTTTGGTTGAAAAAAAGAGATAACGAAGTAAAATACAGCACTATTTCATCAGTTTCTGATTTATTAAAATGTATAATAGTGCAAAATATTGCTCATTTGTAATGGTCTTTCTTTAACTATTTGGTAAAAAAATATATATAAAAAATAACTAAAAACTTGTTGAACAATAAACAAGTGATTCAATTATAAATATAAAAATGTCTACACATAGAAGTAATCATAGACTTAAAGTGCCCTCGTTGGGGATTGTAACAGCGCTCCATCTGGATTCCAGAACTTAATTCTAAACATTTCTTTACAAAAAAGAAATCTTTGGCATCAATATTTATGGGACATATCCACAAAAAAAACTAGCTGTCAAAACTGGATATTGCATTGTTGCATTTATTTTCACAGTTTATGAACTTACATGTATATTTTGTTGAAGTATTATTCAATAAATATATTTATAAAGGATTTTTGAATTGTTGCTATTTTAACAATATTTTCAAAAAATCTCACGTACCCCTTGGCATACCTTCAAGTACCCCCATTGGTACGTGTACCCCCATTTGCGAACCACTGGTCTAAATCATCAGTGCTTATTCTCCATTCATTTCTAATGGACTGTTTTATTATTCCATGTAAATTTGTTTATATATTTGTTTTAAAACACATTGTAGAGTATATTATATTGTATCTAACATAATACATATATTGTTATATTATTGCATATTATTTTGCCTAAATGTATCCTAATCATTTTTTGTATGTGTTGCCTTTCGACCAGTGTTTTTCAACCTTTTTTGAGCCACGGCACATTTTTTGCGTTTAAAAAATGCGAAGGCACACCACCAGCAGAATTTATTAAAAAACTAAACCCAGTTGACACAGTACAAAGTCGTTGCCGCAATTGTTGGATATGACTTTTAAAGCATAACCAAGCATTCATCACCATAGCTCTTGTCTCAATGTAGGTGTACTGTCACCACCTGTCACATCACACCCTGACTTATTTTGACTTTTTTGCTGTTTTCCAGTGTGTAGTGTTTTAGTTCTTGTCTTGCACTCCTATTTTGGTGGCTGTTTCTCTTTTTGGGGGGGTATTTTCCTGTAGAAGTTTCATGTCTTCCTTTGAGCGATATTTCCCACATCTACTTTGTTTTTATCCTTCTTCGTGGAGACATGGTCGATTGTCTTGTCATGTTTTGATGTACATTGTGGACGCCATCTTTGCTCCACAGTAAGTCTTTGCTGTCGTCCAGCATTCGGTTTTTGTTTACTTTGTAGCCAGTTCAGTTTTAATTTTGTTCTGCATAGCCTTTCCTAAGCTTCAATGCCTTTTCTTAGGAACACTCACCTTTTGTTTATTATTTGTTTAAGCATTACATTCCTTTTTCCCGCTGTTTCCGACATCTACAAAGCAATTAGCTACCCGCTGCCACCTACTGATATGGAAGAGTGTTACACGGTTACTCTGCCGAGCTCTAGACAGCAACACATCATTTGCAGATTATAATTACTGGTTTGCAAAAAATATTTTTTACCCCAAATAGGTGAAATTAGATAATCTCCCACGGCACACCAGACTGTATCTCACGGCACAATGGTTGAAAAACACTGCTTAAGACCACAGACGCACACATACGCACCCGAATTGTCCAACTTAACCATTAAAGAGTGTGTAGAACCCTCAATGTGCCCTACTCTCTGACCGGACTCCTTGTCCTAAGAAGATTTCAGATCAGCATTCTGCACCCAGAGTAACTTACTCTAATCACACATAACATTACCAAATTACAATGTGTAAGAGTATCAACTACCAGAAAAAGAACTGAAGAGTACAAATTAAAACTGTAAGGATATGTGAATGTATGAAACAGTTTAGGATGTAAGCATGTGAAAATCTTGTTTATGTTGTACTTTATCGTCTTGAACGTACTGTATTCGGGCACCCACTTATAAGCTATTACAGCTGTGGTTTCCCTTTTACAAAGCACTTACAAATCATAAAATTGTTAAGTTCATTGACTTTTACAATGTTTTGTAAAAAAAAAAAATTAATTGAATATTATTAATATTTTTACCTGTAGTTTTGTACCTACTGGAAATGCCTCAGCCAATGTGTATATACAGAATTTATGAACAATTATTAATATTATTAACAAACTGTTGGCCCGTGAGTTCAGTTAACAAAAACTTGCAGAAGGTCTTTAAAAACACCAAAGTGTCCCTGTATCCTTGACAAAATAAATAGACCAAAATCAATTGTCGACTTGTCCTTAGCTTTCTGAAAATGTGCTCCCCAGAACATTTTACTTGAATATGTGAATGTTTGTCTGTCTATCTCTGACATACTTGCCAACCCTACCGGATTTTCCGGGAGACTCCCGAAATTCAGCGTTTCTCCCAAAAACCTCCTGGGACAAATTTTCTCCCGAAAATCTTCCGAAATTCAGACGAGGCTGGAGGCCACGCCCCCTCCAGCTCCAAACGGACCTGAGTGATGTGTCGACAGTCTGTTTTCACGCCCGCTTTCCCACAGTATAAAGAGCGTGTCTGCCCAATGACGTTATAACTATAGAATGATCAAGGGCGAGTTTTTGGTTTATTATGTGGGTTTATTGTTAGGCAGTTGATTAAAGTCCTCCCAGCCCGGTAACAACACACAACAACAGCAGTCATATTTTCATCTAACGTACAGCAGCTGGTATGCCGTAAGCTCCAATGTTGTGAAATTGTGACACTCTTAAACAGAACAATACTCTCATCTACTGTACATAGAATAGAATAGAATGTACTTTATTTAATTCAGCATCACAGTTCGCTCACAATAAACGATGATAATAAAAAATAATATAATATATATAATATATTATATATTTAATATATAAACAATATAAATATATTCTACATTTAAGTGCAGTCAAGGAACATATGCATTATACAGTGGGATGGCTGTCGGTATGAAGGACCTCCTGTGTCGTTCCGTGTTACATTTTGGGAGTCTGAGCTTTCCACTGAACGTGCTCATTCTCTCCGCAAGGTCCGAGTGTAGTGGGTGGGAGGTGTTGTCCATAATTGCTAGGAGTTTTGCTTGACTTCTTCTCTGCCAGAGAGTCAACCTGTGGTTAGAAAAATAGTGACAGAGAATAGAACAAAGATGGACATTTCAACCCTCAACTCAACAATGAGTAGATGAGTGTTATGTGTGTGTACATGTGTAAATAAATGAACACTGAAATTCAAGTATTTCTTATATATATATATATATATATATATATATATATATATATATATATATATATATATATATATATATATACATATATATATGTATATATATATATATATATATATATATTTAAGATATATATATACATTAAATATTTGACTCTTAACCACACCACGCGCTCCACCCCCGACCACGCCCCCCCCCCCCCCCCCCCCCAACTCCTGAAATCGGAGGTCTCAGGGTTGCCAAGTATGATCTCTGATGAGGTGGCGACTTGTGTAGGGCGTACTCTGCCTTCCGCCCAAATCAACAGAAGTTCAGAAAATCAAAGTAGACCGGAATTTTACATACGCAGACGCAGTTAAAGTACATCAGCAGAAAAGAACAACTTTGGGAAGGAATAAGAACAACATCCCAATAAGCACAAAGCAATAATCAATTATTTACAGAAATATCTGAAGATAAAATGATCGTTTTCCACTCAATAGTTGCAAAAAATTAAGTAAGTAATAAATCTATAAAGTTGTCAAAGCTGCTTCCAAATTCATACATATGAAAGAGTTATCATGGGGAAAAGTGCATGAGGAATTAAAGCAAGGGGCGAGGACAGGGATTATAGCCTTGAATGACTGAAATTGTAGTATAATAATGTGGTGGGGACAGGTTCATGTACGAAATATACGGTAGGTGGAAGCAGGTAATAGTCTTGGGGAATATTAATAATATATGTATCATTATTGTTATTATATTATAATTGTTTTTGTTTATTTATAATGTAAATAGTTTAATATAATTTAATTGGTGAGGTTAATGTATACGTAGCATAGTGTAGGGCAGGGGTGCCCATTACGTCGATCGCGAGCTACCAGTCGACCGCGGGGGGTGTGTCAGTCGATCTCGAGCCAGGCTTTTAAAAAAAATAGACCTAAAAATGAGTGATCATCAATCTTCACCAAGACGTCACTTAAATGACATTCACGGTACCGGAGGGTCTTGTGAGATGACGCTGGCTGCTGCAAGATCATTATTATTAAAATATGACCGAGAGGAAGGCGAGAAACATTTTTTATTTCAACAGACTCTCGCGCCGTACCTTCCGTCAAAACTCTAAAGGCCGACTGCACATTTCCTATCTTCACAATAAAAGCCCTGCTTCATGCTGCCTGCGCTAACTAAATACAGAGTCTCGGAAAACTGGCGTGCACAAGTGATCCCTCAGAGACTCTTATTTTGTTAGCACAGGCAGCATGAAGCAGGGCTTTTATTGTGAAGATAGGAAATGTGCAGTCGGCCTTTAGAGTTTTGACGGAAGGGACGGCGCGAAAGTCTGTTGAAATAAAAAGTGTTTCTCGCCTTCCTCTCTGTCATTTTTTGGCGGAATTTGCCGCCAATGTTTTTCTTGTAAAGTGTATGGAAGCTGGATGAATTAGATGCCAAAAACCAACCACTTTCATGGTTGCCTGCAGAAAAAGTGTGGGCACCCCTGGTGTAGGGTAAAAAGAGGTGAATATTGGAATACTATTATTACTATTAATAGTATATAACTATATTGTTGTTATAAGAATTATGTACAATTTATAATCGTTTTTGTAATAATGTAAATAGGTTAATAATATACTAATTTGGTGTGGTGAGGTTGTTGTACATATAGCATAGGTGGGTAGGGGGAAACAGGTCATAGCCAATAGTGGAATATTGGGAAATATTAGAAATGTATTATAATGCAGCTATATTATTATTACTACCCCGAAAGGGACAAGCAGTAGGAAATGGATGGATGGATTATTATTATATTATAATTCAGGGGTAGGGAACCTATTGCTCTGGAGCCAGATGCGGCTCTTTTGATTACTGCATCTGGCTCTCAGATAAATCTTAGCTGAAATTGATTAACACAACAAGTAATTAATAATTCTGCTGGTAATCAGCGTTAAAAATAAAATTTAATCCAACCATCCGTTTTCTTTTGCACCTGTTCAAGATGTTGCATTAAGTTAAGTTAAAGTACCAATGATTGTCACACACACATTAGGTGTGGTGAAATTATTCTCTGCATTTGACCCATCACCCTTGATCACCCCCTGGGAGGTGAGGGGAGCAGCGAGCAACAATGTTATTAAAAAGAATAAGAGACTTATTATACTCCAAAAATGTTGGTATTAAAAATGCACGCATTTAGTTGTATTGAAGTGAAGTAAAGTGTATTTATATAGCGCTTTTTCTGTAGAGACTCAAAGCGCTTTACATAGTGAAACCCAATATCTAAGTTACATTTAAACCAGTGTGGGTGGCACTGGGAGCAGGTGGGTAAAGTCTCTTGCCCAAAGACACAACGGCAGTAACTAGGATGGCGGAAGCGGGGATCGAACCTGCAACCCTCGAGTTGCTGGCACAACTATTCTACCAACCGAGCTATACCATCCCAGTGTTAAAAAATATGACATGGCTCTCACGGAAATACATTTTGAAATATTTGGTTTTCATGGCTCTCTTAGCCAAAAAGGTTCCCGACCCCTGTTATAATTGAATATGTGTTGTAATATTATCTTTAATATATAATTAAATAGCAGCACGGTGGAAAGGGGTTAGTGCATGTGCCTCACAATGCGAAAGTCCTGAGTTCAATCCCGGGCTCGGGATCTTTCTGTGTGGAGTTGGCATGTTGTCCAATTGGCGTGGGTTCCCTCTGAAAGAGTGTGAATGTTGTCTGTCTATCTGTGTTGGCCCTGCGATGAGGTGGCGACTTTTCCAGGGTGTACTCCGCCTTCCGCCCGAATGTAGTTGGGATAGGCCGCAGCACCTTCGCGACCCCGAACGGGACAAGCGGTAAAAAATGGATGGATGGATTTTATTATTACTATTAATATTATTCTATGACTATATTGTTGTTGTTAGTAGAATTATGTTAGTATTATAATTGTGTTTAATAATTAAAATAGGATAATAATATACTATTTTGGTGTGGTGAGGTTATTGGGAAATATTAGAATTGTTTTATCATACAACTAAATTAACCATCCATCCATCCATTTCCTACCGCTTATTCCCTTTGTGGTCGTGGGGGTCGCTGGTGCCTATCTCAGCTACAATCGGGCGGAAGGCAGTGTACACCCCGGACAAGTCGCCACCTCATAGCAGGGCCAACACAGATAGACAGACAACATTCACACTCACATTCATATTATTATTATTATCATCATTATTATTATTATTACCCTGAAAGGGACATGTGGTAGGAAATGGATGGATGGATGGATTATTATTATATCATAATTGATTATCCATCCATCCATTTTCTACCGCTTATTCCCTTTTTGGGTCGTGGGGGGCGCTGGTGCCTATCTCAGCTACAATCAGGCGGAAGGCAGTGTACACCCCGGACAAGTCGCCACCTCATCGCAGGGCCAACACAGATAGACAGACAACATTCACACTCACATTCATATTATTATTATTATTATTATTATTATTATTATCATTATTATTATTATTACCCTGAAAGGGGCATGTGGTAGGAAATGGATGGATGGATGGATTATTATTATATCATAATTGATTATCCATCCATCCATTTGTACCGCTTATTCCCTTTTGGGGTCGCGGGGGGCGCTGGCGCTTATCTCAGCTACAATCAGGCGGAAGGCGGGGTACCCCCTGGACAAGTCGCCATCTCATCGCAGGGCCAACACAGATAGACAGACAACATTCACACTCACATTCATATTATTATTATTATTATTATCATTATTATTATCATTACCCTGAAAGGGACATGTGGTAGGAAATGGATGGATGGATTATTATTATATCATAATTGATTATGTGTTTTAATATTATCATTGATATATAATTAAATTGTGATAAGGTGTGATAAGGTGGCGACTTGTCCAGGGTGTACCCTTCCTTCCGCCCGATTGTAGCTAAGATAGGCTCCAGCACCCCCCGTGACCCCGAAGGGAATAAGCGGTAGAAAATGGATGGATGGATGATTATCATTATCCACCAATCCATTTCCTACTGCTTGTCCCTTTATTATTATTATTATTGTGGGTTATAATATATAAAAATGGGACCTATTACCTCCCTGCTTGACACTCAGCATCAAGGGTTGGAATTGGGGGTTAAATCCCCAAAAATGATTCCTCACTGCTCCCCTCACCTCCCAGGAGGGGTGATCAAGGGTGATGGGTCAAATGCTGAGAATAATTTCGCCACACCTAGTGTGTGTGAGACAATCATGGGTACTTTACCTTTTTTAACTTTAAACAGGTGCCGGTATTGGTATTCACGGTGGCAGAGGGGTTAGTGCGTCTGCCTCACAATACGAAGGTCCTGCAGTCCTGGGTTCCAATCCAGGCTCGGGATCTTTCTGTGTGGAGTTTGCATGTTCTCCCCGTGAATGCGTGGGTTCCCTCCGGGTACTCCGGCTTCCTCCCACCTCCAAAGACATGCACCTGGGGATAGGTTGATTGGCAACACTAAATTGGCCCTAGTGTGTGAATGTGAGTGTGAATGTTGTCTGTCTATCTGTGTTGGCCCTGCGATGAGGTGGCGACTTGTCCAGGGTGTACCCCGCCTTCCGCCCGATTGTAGCTGGGATAGGCGCCAGCGCCCCCCGCGACCCCGAAAGGGAATAAGCGGTAGAAAATGGATGGATGGGATGGTATTGGTATTGAGCCCCTGCATACATAGAAAGATACAGTAGGTGGCAGTATGCACCTTTCAAGCCATGGCTGCAAGCCCGGCAAAGCCGAAGAAGAAGAGGTCGGAGTTGAAGCCGGAGAAAACATGGTTGCCGACACAGATATCCGCGTGGTTCACCGAGGTGGCAGTAAAATCAATTTTAGATCCCCTGTCATCACCCATGACTCCAAGTAAGTTGTAGTTTTCATGTTGTATTGCATTCCCCGACTCTGGCGTTTTTTTGTTTTGTTTCATTAACAGTCCAGTTGCTGGCGCCATTAGCATGGCAACGTGCTGTAATCATGCCACCCATATGATGCACTTTGTACATAACTTCACAGGGCTGAATAAGTATTGGTAGTGGTTCATGTTAATTTCGAATATGCAATCTCATTAACATGGCAACGGTCAGTAATTACGTTACGTATGAACTGCAAGTCCAAGTTAACATGCGATTGTGATTGCAGGTTCCTCCTGTGTGCTTCTGGCGAGTGTGTGAAGGTGTACAGCACAGCCACGGAAGAATGTATTCATCAGCTTCGTGGACACACGGATCTGGTCACGGGTGTGGTGCTCAAACCCACCAACCACCTGCAGGTACATCTATCACCTATAAGTAGAGGTCTATGCCTTTTAAGTTAAAGTCCCAATGATTGTCTCACACACACACTGAGTGTGGTGAAATTCTCCTCTGCATTTGACCCATCCCCTTGTTTACCCACTGGGAGGCATACTTGCCAACCCTTTCCGATTTTCCCGAGAGACTCCCGAATTTCAGTGCCCCTGTCGAAAATATCCCTTGGCAACCATTCTCCCGAATATCTTCCGATTTCCACCATATTCTCCATGATTGGGGCCTTTAGAGGCCTACTGAAAGAGATTTTCTTATTTAAACGGGCATAGCAGGTCCATTCTACGTGGCCTACTTGATCATTTCGCGATATTGCCATATTTTTGCTGAAAGGCTTTAGTAGAGAACATCGACGATAAAGTTTGCAACTTTTGGCGCTGATAAAAAAAGCCTTGCTCCTCACATCCTCACATTGTTTTTAATGAGAGCCTCCAACAAAAAGAGCTATTCGGACCAAGAAAACAACAATTTTCCCAATAATTTGAGTGAGGATGAAAGATTTGTGTTTGAGGATATTGATAGCGAAGGACTAGAAAAAAAAAATAAAGTTGAAAATAAAAGGCGATTGCATTGGGACGGATTCAGATGTTTTTAGACACATTTACTAGGATAATTACGGTAAATCCCTTATCTTTCTATTGTGTTGCTAGTGTTTTAGTGAGATTAAATAGTACCTGATTGTCGGAGGGGTGTGTCCACGGGTGTCTTGAGGCCAGTGTCTGAGGGAAGTCACGGCACATACAAGGACGGCGCAAACTCCACAGATCTCTGGTAAGAGGCGACTTTTTAACACAATTTTATGACGAAAACTGCTGGTTGACAAGTGGTCGGGATCCATGTTCGCTTGACCGCTCCGATCCATAGTAAAGTTTCACCTCCGGGAATTTCAAACAAGGAATTACCGTGTGTTTGTGTAGCTAAAGGCTTTTCTACTTTGACTTCTCCATTACTAATTTAACAAATTGCAAAAGATTCAGCAACAGAGATGTCCGGAATACTGTGTAATTGCGTGATGAAAAGAGACGACTTTTCGCCGTAAGTGGTGCTGCGCTAATATTTCCTGACAGTCCGTGACGTCACGCACACGCGTCATCATTCCGCGACGTTTTCAACAAGAAACTCCGCGGGAAATTTAAAATTGCAATTTAGTAAACTGTATTGGCATGTGTTGCAATGTTAATATTTCATCATTGATATATAAACTATCAGACTGCGTCGTCGGTAGTAGTGGGTTTCAGTAGGCCTGTAGCGTCCTCCCTCACCTGAAAATGAGACTATTTCTTATGTCTTTGTTATCCATAGGTGTATCTATAACCGATAAAGTAGGCAGGCACGGAGCTATACCTCAGTCTGTGTTTATTCCAGTCGGCATGTTAATACACTGACAAACAACATCCGGATTCCCATCATGCATTGCTTCAAAACTACGGCAAGTAGTAATGTCCAAAAACCTAATGGAGAAAAAGAAGAGGAATGAAGAAGAGACATGGCGACAATGAGTTAGAAGAAGAAGTACGCTTGCAAGTTCCAAATGATTGAAAAAAAAAAATTCAGTTAATCCGGAAAAGCTCGAAGGGGAAGGGGTATGCTGATTTTGTAGATCAGACTTCTCCATTGAACCAGTCCTGAGTTCAATCCCGGGCTCGGGATCTTTCTGTGTGGAGTTTGCATGTTCTTCCCGTGACTGCAGGGGTTCCCTCCGGGTACTCTGGCTTCCTCCCACCTCCAAAAACATGCACCTGGGTATAGGTTGTTTGGCAGCACTGATTTGGCCCTCGTGAGTGAGTTTGAATGTTGTCTGTCTATCTGTGTTGGCCCTGCGATGAGGTGGCGACTTGTCCAGGGTGTACACCACCTACTGCCCCAATGCAGCTGAGACAAATATTGTTTCTTTATACAATATATTGTAGGGCTGCCCTCAAGCAGGGTTTTGGGTCACCAAATCTGATGTTAGATTTTGCCCAAACTTTGTGGCGGTTTTAAAAGACAAATAAAAATTCAAAAATGACATGTAGTTAGGGATGTAACCACTGGTGAGCCTTCAGGGTTTCTGCCGGCCTAACAACCAGAAATCATGATCATAATTAAATAGAATAGAAAAGAAAGTACTTAATTGATCCCTGGGGGACATTCAGTACCACAGTTTGCTCACAATATACAATAATGATAATAAATGATATATAACATATTATATATATAATATATGAATCATATAAATATATTCTACATATACTCTACATTTAAGTGCAGTCAAGAAGGAACATATGCATTATACAGTCTGATGGCTGTCGGTATGAAGGACCTCCTACTGTGTCATTCCGTGTTACATTTTGGGATTTGGAGTCTTCCACTGAACGTGCTCATTCTCTCCACAAGGTCCGAGTGTAGTGGGTGGGAGTTGTCCATAATGGCTAAGAGTTTTGCTAGACTTCTCCTCTCTGACACCACCGCCAGAGAGTCCAGCTCCACTCCCACCACGTTACTGGCCTTTTCTACCAGCTTGTCCAGTCTGTTTGTGTCCCTCACTCTTAGCCCACTGCCCCAGCAGGCCACAACATATAAGAAGGATAAAAGATACAAGTATTTTTATTTTAATTTACCTAAATATCTAAAAGTATTCATCTTCTCTTCATGTCATATTATACTCCTTCCAGCGCTGTTGTTTTTAGGTTAGAGTTTTTTTCCCAAATAGAATTCAGCTAGCTTATGTTGCCATGCTGTACCAAATCTGCCCAAAGCCATCAGAATCAACAATGCTGGCGTCAGTGCACTGTAAGTGAACGGGTACATTCAGGGGACAGACAGTTGCTATAGCCAATCAGATCACGAGATGTTGTCAGTAAGGCCTTCTAACTGGCCTAAAGCATATATATTGTGATGTTATGAGCTAGGTAACATAAGAACTCCATTACCTAGCATGCCACAGTAGTGAAGAGCATGCGCAGTAGCACGCTGTGGAGTAAACTCTAAGAACTCAGCCAAGACACCTCGTCTGCATCTTTTATGATTAGACAAGACGACACATATATTTGCAAGGCCAATTTCAAGAAATATATTTAAAGAGAAACAACATCTTGTGAGACAATGACGGCCAACCTCAGCAGCTATGATGGGTTCTACAGATTGTGAGTTCAGTTTTTTGATTTCTTTATTTTTTTTTTCACGTTTAGGTTTTTTGCAATTATAATAGTATCACATAAGATATGTTTCAATTGGTGATGCGGGTTTATTGATTTTTAAATGCACAAGAAAATAACCGGTCATGTACACTACACTGTTGGTGATGATTCATTGCCCAGTAGGGCGTAAATGTGTTTCTGTATGGTATTTCTCCCTGGAGCACCAACTCTTTCGGGACGCTACAATATAAACAAATGCCATTGGTGGATCTACACCTAATATTTACTGTAATTATAACAGTACTGTTGCGTATTTGGTCGATACTACTATGATTACATCAATATCACAAAATCTTCTCTCGTTTTTTTTTTTTTAATATATATATTGTGTTTATAAACTCAAGAAATATGTCCCTGGAGACATGAGGACTTTTAATATGACCAATATGTGATCCTGTATCGGATTTATACTCACATTTGTGGTATCATCCAAAACTAATGTAAAATCTCAAACAACGGAAGAATAAGTGATTACATTTTAACAGAAGTGTAAATAGAACACGTTAAAAGACCAATTAAGCAGATATTAACAGTAAATGAACAAGTACATTAATAATTCATTTTCTACCACTTGTCCTTAATAATGTTTGACAAAAAAATAGAATGGAAAATGACACAATATGTTACTGCCTACGTCAGCAGACTAACTAGGAGTCTTTGTTTGCTTACTTACTACTGAAAGAAAAGTTGTCTAGAATGTTCACTACTTTATTTAAGGACAAACTTGCAATAAGAAACAGGTTTAATGTACCATAACTTTTTTTGTTAAAATTAAGCCAATAATAACATTTTGTGTGCTCCCCCTTATTTAGAAAAAGTACCGGAATACTTTTGGTACGGTTCCCAAAATATTAGTATCGGGACAACACTATTCCCAGATATACAGGCGGACAGCGATCTATAAAATGTGCAAATATTTTAAGAGAACAATTACGGCTTTTAGGAAGATAAAGTCCAATTGGAGCAGCAGCGCGAAGAAAGTTTGACATCATGCTCGCTGCAGCTTGCCTCTTTCGTCAGGGTCATCAAGGGACAGAAGTAGAATCTCTAAAAATGAGTACATTTTATAATAATACCAGAAAAGATTAGATTAATTTTTTTAAAAGGGGTCATTAAAAGTCTCTGAGTGACACTTGAAAGAAATTTAAAGAAAACCATATCATCATAGCAGTTTATGCAAATTATTTAATGATGTCATGATGGCCGCACCCTTATCGCCGCAGGTATCTTGGTAGTCTTGGGGAAACCCTGTATTGTATTACTTAATAATTGTGGTGTTATTATATGCTGTCACGTGAAATCCATTTCACTTG
Source organism: Nerophis ophidion (assembly GCF_033978795.1). NCBI lineage: Eukaryota > Metazoa > Chordata > Actinopteri > Syngnathiformes > Syngnathidae > Nerophis > Nerophis ophidion. Next base: position 20,237,400 of record NC_084623.1, read on the forward strand.
CAATTGCTGGGTTGCAACCATGGTTTTGCAGATAGATGGCAAACATTCAATATGACTACTGTTAATTTACCTTTAACAGCGCAGATGGAAGTTTACTCGTGAATATAAAAGCCAGATATAAAAAAAAAAATGCTAAAATGGAGTGGATTCATACCCTCTGATGAAAAAATACTTTCTTAGAAAATTTGCATGGAGCTTATGAGGGCTGTATGAATCTGTCTAATGCTATTCAGCGAGGTTTTCTTGATGCTCAACATTTTCATTTTTTATTTATTCATTTATTTCAGGCAACGACACAAAGTACAAGGTAGACAACACATAATATTAATTAATATAATGCAAAAGGTAATGTACAATATGTAAGCTTGATGATCCAGTTTTGCCTGAAAGGGAGTGAGAAGAAGATATCTTATTTATTTATTTAATCCCACCCCCAGTTGTCCACTCAGTGATTAATACATTGAGATTCACTGTTACTTGATTCATGGATTATAATACACATGCATTACCACAGGTAACAACAATTATTACACTGTAACAATAATTTCTAGCAACAATGTGGGAAGAATAAAGAATACCAACAATGGTAGGGGACAAAATAATAACAACGGTACTAGACAATACACCAATAATGGTAAGGTAAACATTGAGCACATGTTAACACTATGAAACAGAGTACAACAGAAAGTCAAATTAAAGACCCATGTCTCTATAGTTTAACCAGACCCGATGTTTGTATAACAGTTTAAATCGATTAATAGTTTGGCATTGTTTGTGTTGTAAGTCCAGTTTGTTCCAGAGTTTTACTCCGCAAACAGACACACAAAAATGTTCACAAGTGGTTTGAGCTTTCGGCAATGAGAAATATAAAAATTATTGCAGCATACACGCACAACACAAAAATCCATTCCCGATGTGGAATCTTCCTTAACAAAACTGGTCATATTGAGTTTTATGGATGATAAAAAAAATAAATCATAAACAAGCTTTTACATTTTTAAGTTTATTCAGATATTGACAAAGTTGTTACTTTATATTGTTTTGTTGACTCTGTGCCACTCGACAAAATGTGACGGGCTCAAAACATCAACAACCTTCTTGTGTTTTTGGTTTGTTTTATAAATGTTCCCTTCCAAGATGGACTGTTTTAGAAACAATGAAATAACTTAAACCAAAATCCTTATCGGAACCATTTTCGCAGACAAGAACAGTGCATGAACGTTGCATTTTCAATGGACTTGCCAGGAATACCTGTATTTGCCCACCATGATCTTGGTGGGCAATGAACAAACTAAACACTAATGCTCCATTACCCCATTGACATAAGTGACCAAATTCCATAAGTGATTACATTTGAGCTATAAACAAATAATGATGGTGAGAAATTTTTAGAAAATGAAAACCCAATTAAAGGGGATTTGCACTTTTTGGGGGAATTTTGCCTATTGTTACCAATCCTTATGAAAGTCATGATGACAAAAGTGCAGTTCCCCTTTGCCTACTGTATGTTCAGTGTATTTTGCCATTCATTAGCTGTTTTGCATTTGTTGCAGGTGTACTCTTGTTCAGTAGATGGCACTGTCAAGCTTTGGGACTTTACAGATGGAATCCTCATTAAGGTGCAGCCTGATTTGTTTATTTTTGTTTGTTTTGCTCTACCTTATACTTTCCTGAAATTATAAAGATCATGTATTTATCCGACCAGAATTAATTTGAAGCTATTCACAATTTATTTTCTGCACATGCTTAACATTTGTACTAGGGATGTTCCGATCAGGGATCTATTCTGAAGCCTGGTGTATACTTTTGTGTAGCTTGCGTAGGCTTCGCCGTGGTCCCCCATTCCCCTGCGTAGCCCCCCGCGTAGCCTACGTGCACCTCCCAAAAATCCTAGGTCCGCCTCGCCGTTGATGTAGAACGCAGAGCTGTGATTGTTCAGTTTTTGCCAGGTAGTGTCCCTTAACACAGGCGAGCAAACATTTTGTGCTTGAAATGCACACATTATTGTATAAAATAAAACAGTGATTAAACATTTGTGTGGAAACTGATATTGTATACTTATCTTGGTGTGCTCTGAAGACAATGTGTGTTATTCGACTTATTGGGTTGTTGCGTCCAGAAGAAGTCACGAAGTGAAAGTATGACAAATTTTGTGCTAACAGGTTAAATTCTGACACATGTTCTTTCTCGTGCACACTTTTCTTATTCTACATCAATCTTTCAGGCACAGTATATTTAGAAAAATGTGTTAACTCTGAACATGACAATAGAGATAAACACCAGCATGTTGTTAACTTAAGTAGTTAATTTAAAATATATATATATTTACAATTACAAGTTGGATCCCTCTCGTCCCATGTCCCAAACAGCCGAATATTGTTGCAGATTATAATGTCCTCTGCCGCAACTTGTTCAGAAGTAGCACAGTCCATCTTCTCAAAGTTTATAAGTAAAACGTTCATTAGAGTAACCTAATTATTAGTTCCGATGTAGACATGCGGTTGTATTTAGTCACTCTTCACAGGAAGAAAATACACAGTATTGTGCCACCCCCCCCACCGAAGAACGATAAATTAAACGAGACGTCGTCGGGGGGACGCAAGCTACGTGACGCGATGGTATATTCCAGCGTTAACGATTCTGATGCCGATCAGCCATGAGTGATATCGGCCGATACCAACACCGATCACATGTATTAACTGTAAATTTTTCAGTTTGATTATTGTATTGGCAGTTTAACAATTTTGGCACAATATTTAAACTAGTTCCTTATTCTTTTATTTTTATTTCATACGATTAAGAAAAACTAAATAATTAATTCTTAAGATATGAAATCCAGTTTATGTTTAGTAATGGAAGTGATTATTATTAACTTGGGGACGCAGATTCACATTGTGTAGAGACACATAATTAGCTAGCTTGTCAGTTGGGAGACTAAAAATAAATACAATATTAGTAAGAGGGGATCGGTGTTGGTGATCGGCATTATTCAGCAATGGCGATCACGTACTTTTTCAAATAAATCGATTGATTCTGATCGGTGGCCGTTCGATCAGCACATTCCTGATTTGTAAAAATAAATTATCTGTAAGTTTTTTTGATGGAAAGTTTTTCACACACTGTGATAGTGAATTACATTTTCTTTATCCCTCTGCAAGCCATTTTTAACAGATTTTTTTGTTATTGTCTTTTAGTCTTATGTTGTTGGGTATCCCATGTACTCCATCTATGCCTCTGCAAACCATGAGGGAGTCTTCTTTGTAGTCACCCGAACAAAAACCGACAAAATAACTGGTAAGCTATTTTTAGGTGCACTTTACTAGCTACTGTTAAGTACCACTAGGGTGCGCCAAAGACAAGTAAATGCTACTTAGTGGCTTCAACAGATTGATGAAAAACAACTAGGTAAAAGGTCACCAGTCGTGTGCTTGTGTGTGTTTTTGTGTAGAGCTTTATCAACTCGTGGCGGTACATCTTCCTCAAAGTTCAGATCAGCTGGCAGAGTCCCTGGAGTTTTCTGCTGTGCTTGCAAATGTCAGTTCGAATCCACAAACCATCGCCTTTGGAAGAGGGGTTTGTACAACACTTCTGACAGACATCTTGAACAGCTACTTCATTGCTGTTAGACTGCTACTCTGTAGTTTTCTGCTTCAAATTTCAAAAGTAATCCTACTGGGCATAAGTGACTACATTACAGTTATAATTTCAAATAACAATAATTAGAAATTTGGAATTAATATATGAAGTGTTTTTTTTTCCTTTTTTCCTCAAACCATTTCTTTACTTCTATTTAAAGAAATGTACAATACCTCGCCAACAATGGAGGTTTACATACCTTATGGCCTAATTCTGTCCGCAACTGGTAATTCATTTGAATTGCTTGGCTTCCTGGCACAGACCAGGCTTTTTTGCATACTCCTCAAATTTTAAATAAGGTTGAGGTCAAGGCTTTGGGAAACCTAATTTTAGCCTGCTGTTTAATCCATGTAAAAATCAATTTTGATTTGGGTTTTAATTCAATGTCCTGTTTAGAATAGGGTCCAGCACCCCCGGCGAACCTAAACAGGGCAAGCAGTAGAAAATGGATGGATGGGTCCTGTTTAGATCACCCAATTGTAGGCCCGGATTCAGACCTGTGTGGATTACAGTCAGTGCCCCGCTTAAAAGAAAAGTGGCTCAAAAGTTAATCAAATTAGCAAAGAGTTGAATTTAAATTTGGGTTGTCAAAATTACCAGTTAATTTGTATGATTCATCCAAAAAAATATAGTACTATTTATTTTTACCATACAAGCTGTTTTACTTCAACCATTATACGGGTCAGTGATCAGATCAATGCATATGTCAGTACAAAAATGATTGAGGAGACTCATGGGCAAATTTAACTCCAAAATGCAGCCTGAAAGAACATTGGATAAAACAATTGCCAAGTTTTGTGGAGATAAATGAAATGCATTCATGTATACATTTTGAAATGTTCCCGGATACAATTTTGACCAAAAAAATGCAATTCAGCACAATTATTGGGGTCTTTCCTTAAGCAAATTTAAACTATGCAAGCAATTAATCACCTGTGATTAATCCTGATGAATCTAAATTCCAAAATTTGATTTGCCTTAAATCAGTGATTGACAGTAACAAGCTACGCAGTTTAATTACATTTTCCAGTTGCTTTGTAGTTGCTTTGCTACTTTTTTAACGAGTAGCTTTTCCTGTAGCTTTACTACTTTTAGACCCATATAGCGAGATAGCTTACATCAAGGCTACAAAGACAGAAAATGGACTGCGAATCCAGGCCCCTACAAAATATGGACAAAATACAATGACCTGGATGAATGACTACATCCGTACATAAGGAGACAATCTGTTATGATTGGTTGGTGTCTGTGTAATGAGTCACAATTGTCTTAGTTTAAGGCAAAACCTTACAGACTGGCCTATCAGAGGCTATGATAAGGCGGGTCATCAAAAACTAGAAAGAAAAATCATAACAAACGCACTCATCTCACATGACGACAAGGAAGTCAAAGACAGTGACGCTTCAAGCTGAAGACTCAAAAAAAGAAACATACTTGAAAATGTCAGGAATTTTCTCCCGCAGATTAGATTTTTCCTTTAGTGATGAAGAAGTGAAGGAAACCCACAATAATGCGTATCCTTGGCCATATTAAGATACATTCACGCGTTTTGAGAAAACAATGCCCAAAACCTTTAGTTTTTAGTTGTTTACTCTGTAAACCAAAATCATAGCTACTCTCTTCATCGAAGACACAAATTTAGGAACACACATTGAGGTGAGTTGAGTTGATGAAAAGTTTTACTGCACATAATCATTACCAACTGTTCCTAAACAACACATATGTCATTGGGTTTTTTTTAAGCTATAAAAAGATTCTGGGGTTTTTTAACTGTTGGTAGAGAAAATGAGTAACATAAGAGTGGGCCAAAGAAAAGGAAAACTACATAAAAACATACAGTGGGTTGCGGGGACTCCGAGAGGTATTTTTAGGGTGTCCCCAGCTAAATGACAGGTATAGTAATGGATCCTCTCAGTTACATTAACATTGATATTATGTACCCCAAACGGGACAAGCGGTAGTAAAATGGATGGATGGATGGCTTATACATGTGGGACCATAGATATAAATGCCGTTAAATGTAGATTTGATGTAGCAAGCTACTTTTGCCGTGTTGCTTGCTACAATTCTCAAGGGCTAGCTGTAGCTTAGCTACATTTAATCAAGAGTAACTTGCCCATCACTGGCCCTAATATTTATATATATATATATATATATATATATATATATATATATATATATATATATATATATATATATATATATATATATGCTGTGTGTGGAAGGTAATTATGATTAGTCAAGATAATCTAAACTGCCAATAAGTGATATGATACCCTTTGTTACAATCAACAAGAAATTATTAAACTTTTATTGAAACATGGTTAATTTTAAAAGAGAGGGCTCATCTTATATTTTAGTCAATATGGTAATAGCTTTTGTGATGCGCCAATTATTGCAGGTTTGATGGAGGTGTTCAGATTTATTATTCTCTAAGAATTAGGAATGTGTTTTATTACATTTTAACCAAGGGTAGTACTAAATCTGTTTTTTTAAAACATTTTTGTTAATGTTTTTATGCAATTTTGTGAAATTCAAGTCAAACCAATTAGTAATGTAAATACTTATATAATATAGATACATTTATAACTAAAAAATCAAAAATAACACCTGAAATCCACATTAAAGTGTAAAAATCTTATCAGCAAAACCAACAACAATACAGAAAATAGAAATTAGGGGCGGGAAGACTTGCTTGTATTGTAATTTTGGTGCTCCCAATTTCAGGGTTCATCAATGCAAACTTTAGTGCCCGTCCCTGATACCCATCATTTAAATGTTCATCTACACAGGCGGTGTACATTGCTTCAGCCAAAGCTTTTGATTTGGAAGTATTTTTCTTCAAGAACCAGAAGTCATACAGGTAAGCTAGAAAAGGGTATTGATTGCTGTGCCATTGTGAACACAATAGAGTACATGGGCAGTAGGCTACATTTTAATAACACTAACTGTGTTTGATTGATTGTCAAAAGGTTTAGCCTGAGCAAACACAACAAGAAGGGGGCCAATAACTCCTTTACATGCCTTGCCTGTCACCCAAAAGAAGACTGCATTGCCTCCGGACATGAGGATGGAAAAATTCGCTTGTGGTGGGTATATCGGATTGTGGTGTTGATGTACATATATTGTGTTTATTTTGCTGATAACACTTATGCAATGTAATATGGAACATATTATGTGGCGCACAATGACTGTGTGGTTTTCATGTCTAACTCACTAGTGTGTTTTGATGTGATTCTCTGCTTTGACGTTTGCATGGACTCCCTGTTCTTGCGTGGGTTACTGTGGTTTCCCCCCACAGTCCAGTCCAAAGACATGCAAGTTTGGTGAATAGGAAACACAATTGCCCACAGATGAAAATTGGTATAGTGAAGCAAATTTTTTTATAAACAATGTAAATATGAATGAGTTCCAACCCAAACACAAGTCCATATGTTTGTTAAGGTTGGTACACTTTGAACACAATATAAAGTGCTACACAATACCGTATATTAAACAAACATAACCAAGGAGGTGATGAATCAACTGCTTTTTTATTGACAAACCAAAACTAAGACAAGCAGTACTGTCCTGCATTCGCGTACACACAGAAGTTCCTTTGGTGCCCTCACAAACGATCAGAAATCCCTGATTTTAACAAATATATTGCTACAATAATAAACATTTTCAAAAGTAAAATCCTTTAACTGACAGAAAATTAAACTCGGCAAAGGTCTTCTCTTGAGCTGTACCTTTGCACGAAGAGATGGGGCGGGGGTATGCACCACTGAAAGAAAGGTAATCTTGTCTATGAAATACGTCCGCTTTGAGATCTTTTTTCAGAAAAGTCCCTTCTCATCACAATTCAAAACTTGCTAAAACAAGTGCCAGCTTCCACAATTGCTTCAATACGAGCAGGCACAAAATGGCTGCCAGCGGGACACTGAATGAATGCATGAAGCGTTAGTATACAGATCGCACAGTCATATGTAGTGCGATCTAAAAGTTTGTAAACAGAAAAGCTCACAAACAGAGGAGTGCGTTCATCGAGGTTTAACTGTGTTTTGGTAAATCCACTGAAACATTTTGTTCAACAAATGCGAGAATGTGTCCTCTTTTTATGTTTTAAGCTGAAATGAGTCTGTTTTAAAAAAGACAAGGAAAACCAAACCTTTGTTTTTTCTTAAATATTATGTCCAACTTTCTTTAAATAAATTTCCTGAGTTGAAATGTTGTTTGTCCTCTAGGAGAAACTTCAACCAAAAGAATTATACATGTTCCACCTTACACTGGCACCACAGTGCTGTCAACTCGCTATGCTTCACCCCAGAAGGTAAACAACACAACTGGTTCAGAGTTTAGATAAATTATATAATTAATTGGAAGTTGTTGGTAAAACTTGACATCATAGGTAATCAATTTGCTACAGAATGCATTTTTTGTTCTCTCTACACAATTGTTTTACTCCATTATTCATGTTTTTGTTATTTTTCAACCAGGTACAAATCTGCTGAGTGGAGGTATGGAGTCTGTACTCGTCCAGTGGCAATACGGCCATCAGAGCCAGCGGGACTTTCTTCCCCGACTCGGTGGAGCAATTACCCATGTCACTGTTTCCCCTGATGGGTCCCTGTTCTGTACCTCACATGCAGATAACAGTAAGATGTTATGATTTAAATGCCATTGGAACTTTCATTAAGCACAGTCTGTGAAGAACAATGACCCGGGTTTGTAGCTTATGGGTGACATATATCAGACCGTCCCGGACCTTGCAATCATTCCAACTCAACCAAATGCTGCAAATTATATGCATCCTCGCAACTTTCCCTCTATTTTTGGTCAGTTATCATAACTTCCACTAATCCAATTTGTCCCTTGGTAGCGCTCAAACACGCACATCAAGTGTCGAACCAGGCAAATTTGTCCCTGTATCGCCCACCCCTTGTACCCATCTTTGGTTACACTGAGATGTCGTTGTCTGTGTGATGATAATCCCATTAACTAACAAAAATCACAGCTTTAGATAACTCAACGAAAGCAGGGGTAATACTATGCAATGTGTGGAACAAAATCAAAACCTCTCAAACCCAAGAACTTTTCTACCACAACATATACTCAACAATGTCTGCAAATAGTGAATAACAGAACAAATAATGTATAATGACTGCATGATTCATCTATTGTAAATCGATTTAATTTTTTTGTTTCATTCATCTAGGGTAAAAAACAATCAACATAACATTCAAATAAATCATTAAAATAAACCATGGATGAAAAGGAGCAGAAAATTATTTGCAAATCATTGCATTCCGTTTATATTTACATCTAACACAATTTCCCAACTCATTTGGAAACGGGGTTTGTATATTGAAGCAAATTCCTCCATAAGAAACAATGTAAACATAAATAATTGGTTCCAGCCTCAACAAAAGTCCATATCATAGTAAAGATTTGTACACTTTTAACACAACATAAAGCTCTTTACAGTACTGTATTTGAAACCAAAATAACAAGGTGGTGATGGATCAACTTTCTATTTAATAACCAAGCCAAAACGTCAGCTTAGCTGTCCCTTTTCCTTGTAACCGCCTCGTTGACTCTCGCGCGCACACACAGTCATTAGCACTATGGTGCATTCAGTTTGAAATTACAAACGTTGTTAACTTTACCAGTCAAGTCGCTACAACAACCAGGAATAAGAAACTAAATCCGCTTTACCTTGTTGGTTAATCTTTTTGGTGTTCAGCTGATGAGTCTTGGGAGCAGTGTCTACAACGCTGTGAATACTACCTTAATGTTTTTAACCAGCATGTCTAATTTTACTTTTCTTTGCGCTCTGCCACCAAAAGAGTCTGCTTCCCACTAGGGAGACATAACAAACTGCTATTTCTAGAATTTTGTGTTTTTAGACCAAAATTAAGTATTGAATTCATTTTTTGAGCGTGTTTATTACAGGACGTTGTAAACCAACGACCACCTATACACATTCCACTACAGTTTGCAAAGTACACGATGGAATGAGGGATAACGTGGTGCCGCGCGGGGAATTTTTTTTCTTGATTTTTTTTACTTTTAAACAATTTTTCTTTACCATTGTATAAACCAACATGATTGTGTATCTGAGAGCAGCAAGCAAAATTTAACGGTGCTGTCTTTCTTTCAGAAATTACAATCATCCAGAGCTGCGTAAAAGTGTGTGCTGTCATTCAGGGTCTAGTCAAAGGTGAGTTATAGCCTAAAAAGAGCTTGGATTAGACTATAGGGACTGAATACAAATGACTAAAATGTATTGCATCTAATTTTTCTGAATAGTTTGGAATTAAAGCCTTCGCTAAATAGAGGCTTGCATATTGTTTCTGTCCTTGTGTAGGACAAAGTGTCTCCACCGGCTTGATGGTAGACCCTCGCAGCAAATCATTAGTACTAAATGGAAAACCTGGCCACCTGCAGTTTTATTCCCTTCAGAGAGAGAAGCTTATTTTTAATGTAAGTATTGTTTTGTAACCAGAGCTATGGTTTTATACTAATAGATTATGTTATAAAACACCAAATTATAACAAATTTTACCATGGTTATTGTTTTTAGGACGTATAACTGAGAGCCGGAAGAAATATTTAAAATAAAAATCACAAGATAATTAAAATAATGCTCCTGTTTATCACAACGCCTTAAATACTGCTACAGTCTAAAGCAGGGGTGTCAACCGTACGGCCCGCGGGCCGGTTTAGGCCCGCGAACAGTTTTATCCGGCCCGCGGGATGAGTATAACAATTGGTCGACATTTTTGAATGAAATAAACTGCTGTTCTAAATGTGTCCACTGGATGTCGCAATAGCAATTTTTTTGTATCTTTGTAGATGATGCTACTTATGTAAAAACATAAAAATAAACCACATGATGTTAGCGCACCAGTCGTGGAAAATGAGCAAAGTACATAAACAACTTGCTGTAATTAGATTTTGATATTATTTTTTTATTTTGATAGATTGAAAATTAACACCAATGAGTTGACTGATGAACATTATCACATAATTTATTCAGAAAGTATAAGTAACAAAAAATATAACACAAACATATAAGTGTAAAAAAAAAAACATTATGATTTGTACATTTTCAGAATGTACTTATTCTGTTTTTAAACAAAGAAAACAGTCTGAAGTTGTCCTTATTTTGAAGTTATCGTGCCGTGATTTTACCAGTCCGGTCCACTTGAGAGTAGATTTTTCTCCATGTGGCCCCCCATCTAAAATGAGTTTGACACCCCTGGTCTGAAGAATAAATTATATAGTGCTTGCTTACCACGTATTCGTGTTTACATTGTCATCCATTGTTGTTTTGGAGGTCTATTTTTCATTTAAAAAAATGTTTCCAATATCTATGTAAATTTTTGGGGGTAAATGATGACAAACTTGTATCATCTCGCTTTCTTCAAATACTTACCACGTTCATTGCTGCCACTTTATCCGCAAAGTACGCAGAGTGCATGCCTGTATTTCAATATACAGCTTTGTTACGTACTCACATTTATCTGCAAGTGTACCTTGTTGCCTTTTAATTTTTGTTTATTTCTCATAGTTGGACATTGTGCAGCAAGAGTACCTTTCCGATTCAGGATTGGAGCAGTTTGAGGTGGTAAAGGCAGCTTTTGATGCATCTGGGAACTGGCTTGCAACTGTTGAAGAGAGAAAACAAAAAACTGCAGACCTGGAACATAATTTGAAACTGTGGTCATTTAATGAACAAATACAAAGGTATCTTGGCAACATTTAGTTTTTGTTCTTAATGTTTTGTCACATTATTTGCATGGGAATATAGTTGGCAAAAACATTCTTGTACTTCATGTCTTTAAATTATGTTATTACAGTATTGTTATTATATCTTGTAAAGTAGCATAGGCAAGTGGTTTCAGTAGGATAAGGATACCATGGTCCCTTCATGTAGTTTCAGGGTTTTAGTCTGATCAGAATTGTCAAATACGATCTACTCTTAAGTGTGAAACTATAGCTTTGTAACACTAGCACCTATCACCCACAGTTTTGTGCTGAACACCACCATCTCAGCCCCCCACGAGGCTGAGATTACAGCCATGTGCTTTTGTTCCGCCGGAGACAACCCCTTGGCCACGCTGGTTTCCACCAGCAAGGACGGCCACTTCAAAGCCTGGCAGCAGGTTATGGCCACCCACTCAGAAGGTGATCTGTCTGTTTCACCATTTTCAACAACCTTAGAAGAATAAAAATCATTCTAAAAAATAATATTAAAATAAAAACATAAAAGTGGAATAAAAAAGCTTACAGGTGAAATGTAATTTAGAAAAAGTTGCGATGTTGACTAATAAAGCAAAGCTGTTTTTTCTCTTTAAAACTGTCATTGCTCAAAACATAATATTGAATCAAAATCAATGTTTTTATGAATTATTAACCTATAAAGGGTTCCAATTACTTTACTTCAAATATTTCACTTAGGAAAATATTTTTTGTCGAAGATTTTGTATATTTTGTGTTTACCATTAAAAACACACTTTTCTTTGGAAAAAAAGGGCAGAAAACAAACAAAAACATTTTTTTTTAAAAAGGGTTGTTTATAAAAGGGAATGTTTATAACTGACGACATTTACATATGCATAAAAATGTGTTTTCTTTTGTACTATTTTTTAAAATAAATTAATGTTTATATCTTTTTTTCCAAAGCACAATATAGAATGTGAGATATAACAGGATAATGCATACATTTATCATTTGTTTTCAAAATGGTTACCCCAACAATTTACTGTGGGGCTCCATTTTTATGACTTGTTGGGTTCCCCGGGACCCCATTTTGAAAATTCCTAATGCCAACACTATATATATCTTCATATATATCGTCATATATGTGTATGTATATGTTCATGTTTGTATGAATCTATTTATTCATATATATGTTTCTATGTATGTAAAAATATGATTATGTATGTATGTATATATTCATATATGGTTATGTATGTATATATTCATGTATATGTATGTATATATTCATATGTATGTATATATGCATGTATATGTATGTATACACATGTATAATGTTTGTCTGCCTGTTAGTTGTGACAAATTGAGATTTATTTGTTAAACCACTATTAGTAACGTGTTCTGGCCTACTTAAGCTACAGTGTTCTTCAAAAATAATAAGTCTGCGCTGCTTCAAAGTGGCATATTATTTCTATTGTACTTCTTTTGTTCACCCAAATAATCCAGAGTGTATTTATTCCGTTTTGCATTTGTGATTTGGTTAACAGAGGGTTCATCGTGGGCCTGTGATTTTGTTGGAGGTTATCACAGCCTGATACCTAAGTGCTGCTGTTTCTCAGCTGATGGCTCTTTGCTTGCCGTCAGCTTTCAAGAGGTAGTGACTGTTTGGAGCCCTGCCTCCTGGGACCTCCTAACAACTCTGTCCCAGCCACCAGGTGATATCAGGTCAGCTTTAAATCATTCAGTTTATGTTCATATATTAGCCTGATTATTTGGCAAAATTACACCTAATGTAACAAATTAATATAAAATAAATGAAGCACTTAAAGAATTGCACTTTTTTCGGAAGTATGTCTCATTCACAATTTTTTTGTAGGAAGAGAACACGTTTCTTTTTTCATGCACTCTAAATCATAAATAAACGCTTGCAAAAGTCATTTAACAATGTAGCCAATGAGAGTTGCTCTATTCCGCCGATAAAGCACGCTAAAAAATATCCCAAAGTCTCAATCATTGTTTTATACACATGCTGTAAGTATATAAGTTATGCAATGTAGAAACAGGCACATTCATAGTATGTAGTATTTATGTGTTTTGGTAGTTTTAAGCATACAATAGAGTACTAATTTCACAGAGTCATCACAACTTTTGCTTTTCCCTTCAACCACAACTATTACCCATGAGAAACAACGATGACTTCCCGACAAATGATGATCCAGACTTTCTTATAGAATATATATCAAACGATGCCTGTTATGTTCTGTAAGATATTATATCGTGTTCAGCATGTAACAGTATTGCTTCATGGTGGTTAGGGTTTAATTAGAACTGGATCTGCTTAACACACAGCTACTAAAACTTGTAGCTCATCTTCTTTATACTCCGGTTATCTTTCTTAACCGGAGTATTAAGAAGATGAGCTACAAGTTTTAGTGGCTGTGTGTTAAGCAGATAACCGATCCAGTTCTAGTTAAACCCTAACCTTCATGAAGCAATATTGTTAAATGCTGAACATGATATAATATCTTACAGAACATAACAGGCATCATTTGATATATATTAGTTGAATGTCACAGTTGACCAATATCCCAGTTTATGGACACATCCTTCTACTATACAGATAAAGGCTTGATTTATAATATGAAATTAACTTTCACAAGCTCAGAGGTGATGCAGCAGCAGTTTATCGTTTCAATAAATCAACATAACAGCTGGTTAGCTCTGATTACTGCACAGCTGAAATAGTGTGTCTGTGTTTGTGTTTGTAATACCAATATTGCTAATAATTGGTTAATATTCAAGTCACAGGTAAATAGACTTTTGTTGGAGGTTTTGGCATGTTTTTAGAGGGCTTAATGTGCGGGACGATGTACTCCCATTTTCTGGATTGTTAGCCACCTTGTACTTGACGAATTCAACAACTAAGAATGCATAATAATTAAAAAATGTGTTCTTGTCTCACATTAGGATTGTGAATGATGGGCAAAATTCCAGAAAAGTGCAGTTCCCCTTTGAATCCCAGATCTGATAAATGAAATATTCCTGTTGTCACACAAATGTGTGTTGCAGCATTTTCTTATATTGCTTGCGCCTATGTCCAAAAGTTGGACAAAAATAAGATTCCTCTTATCTTCATTTGCAAGTTCATGATCAAACTGTAATTTCACTTGGGAATTGTATATGCTGAATAGTTTCTTCACCAAGAGTGGTATCATAGTAACCAAATGACCATGCAGATTGTGCAGACAATTTATTGGGTTGATTTGTCGCCTGGATTTCTATTACCTCTAAGGAAAGACTGGCTGACTGTTGAATTAAGCCTTTCTCCTTCCCAGTAACACCAAGTTAATCATGGCTCGTTAAGTTCCTGTTTCAACATAACTAAGCTTGATGTGTACGATTTATTTAATTGGACTAATGACTGAATTTGGTCGGTAAAAAGTTACTTGGGGATGGCTTGAAAGCCCAGTGTACAGAACAAAAATTGAATCAAGCTTTATTTATAAAGCGCTTTTCATACATAAAAGAAATGCAACGCAAAGGGCTAAAAATGGTACCATAGGCAGCATTGATGATAAAAAAACATGTGAAAGAAGGAAGTCTAATGTATGGAAGCGTTTTCTAACTACAGTCACATCTCAATAAATTAGGATATCATTCAAAATGTGTTTGATTAATAAAGAGAGACTAAAGTGTCTGGAAGTGTTTGCCGTTGTTTGTTTAAAAAGGAACCTACGATGCTAATTTTCAATGTTTTTCTATTTGATTTTTGGACTCCTTTTCAAATCATAATTAGCCTCACAACAAGTTTTGTAGACCCGCATTGCTTTTTATTTTCTGCATCCCACGAAAACGGTATGTGTATTGAACGCCACTCCGCCTCACCCTGCCCTCCTATGTATGCCTCCCGCTGAGCCCACTTCACTGTGATTTAAAAAAGTGCAGTCATAACTGACCTAAATATATATTATGTATTTAATTGATGTCATTTGTGTTACAAAATGATGACGGAAGGTATGCAGATATGTTAGTAAATTGTTATGAATCGTAAAAGTGGTTGAATTGAATGAGCTTGGCTTCTTCCTACTTTTTTTCAAAAATGTAAAGAGAAATGTAAATTATAGGATGTGTCACTTTGAACTGTATATATGTTAGAAATAAACTTAAATCATAAGTGAAACAAACTCACTTCTCCTCACACCCGAACAAACATTTTTTGGGGGCTTGCTCAACGTGCTAACACTCTCAAATCGTTTTAGACAGCAGACTGTGTACAGCATCATAACTTCTAAGTAAAGCAGGGCAGAAGCAGACCTTGAATCTTTATAAGTAAGTCCTGCACGCATAGACAAAAGATTATAAATCACCGCTTGCAGAGCATTCCAAAAGTGCTTTTCAGGTTCACTTCAACATGGATTGAACTTATTAGACACTTTGGCATTGTTTCAAATGAGTGTACACTTTGTAACAACCAAAATAAATGTTGATCATTTTAAACTATAGAAGATGCTGGATTCATCAGCTGTGAATGCTTATTAAAATTAGGAAATCAACAAATACATGATTTCACTGTGTGTGTTGTGTATTTGTTAAATATTGAAGTTTCACTTTTTGAATTGAACTACTGAAATAAATGAACTTGCAATATCCCAGCTGATTGAGATCCACCTGTTTATGATTTAAGAATAGATTGAACCAGCCCTCTTAAAATTAATGTCTAGGTCTAGGATCTTTTCTGGTTTTTGTAGCTTAAGCTGTAGCCCTCACATAAGCAGCAGCAGTGTGTAGAATAGTTACAGTAACCTCGCCAAAAGGTCATACAAGTTTAGGAGAATGCTTTTTTTTTTTGCTGATCATGAAATAAGACAAATGTCTGTGTTGGCAGATGCCCCCTCTTCTTAAAGAGGGACTTTAAGTTCACAGAGGATATACACGTGATCTTCCTAGTTTCTGTACCACTTTTCTGAAATTGTCTTTGTCAGCCTTTAGTGTATTTGCAAGACTGAGAAATTTGAGATGGTCAAGAAAAAAAAAAGATTTTTCAGAATTTACACAAATGAGATGTAAGTTCTTATGCAATGTGGAACCTTACAATCATTTTTGTGTGGATTAAGAAAGATTTTAAAAAATGTTTTGACAGCTGCCAGCAGCCTCTTGTATAAGCACCACCTATGGATTTTAAGATGGCCTCAAACCCAACTATCTTCTGACTGGTTATGCAACTCCCAACTAATACATGATTCTGACCTTATCTGCTTTGTGTTTATGCTCTCAGGGCCATGCACGACATGGATTGATCTGATAAATAAGTGTCCTGTGTTATTTACTTGGGCTGTACGTTTAATTTCTCCGCCTCCACCAGCATTTGATTGTCAAGACATGTTGGCCAATTAGAAATGTTGAGCCTTGCATCTTTTGCCCCCCTGGCCAATTAAGTGTTTACAGGATACTAACTGCAAGTGTGCGTGCTGCAGTGGAGGCAGTCAGTACGCAAAAAACAAACACCTAGGTGGACGTTTTTATGGTGACTTCGTCTGGGCCAATAGTCTAAGTCAGTGGTTCTCAACCTTTTTTCAGTTGATGTACCCCCTGTGAAAAAATTTTTAATTCAAGTACCCCCTAATCAGAGCAAAGCATTTTTGGTTGAAAAAAAGAGATGAAGTAAAATACAGCACTATGTCATCAATTTCTGATTTATTAAAAATCTCATGTACCCCTTGGCATACCTTCAAGTACCCCCATTTGAGAATCAATGGTCTAAGTCAATTCATTGAACGACAAATTCAAAATTAACCCGAAATACCTTACTGGCATCGATAAATTGCTTTGTTCAAGTGCTTGTTTTTGTCTCTCCCTTCAAATAGGCAGAAAAACGTCTCACTCTGTGCATCGCGCTCAGAATTTGGCTGGGTTTATTTAACAATAGAATTAACTGAACGCAGTGAGCCCTCTTTTCAGTCATTCACAATCTTTGTCTCGCTAAGCAGAGAGCCAGACTGCTAAGTCTCACACAGAGGATTCACAGAGATCGCCTCCCTACTTGTGCCTCGCTAGCGAGAAGTTCCGCAAAGTAACAAAAATTTAGAGGAAACCACAAAATTAAAAAGCCAAATTTTTTTTTGTGGGAATACAGTATTTTCGTTCCAAATTGAATGGGCAGTATGAGCCCATCAACACGGATGAACGAGCATGAATAGTGTAATGGAAACAAAACCTAGTGTTTCAAACTGAAATATAAATGCACTTCAATATGTTTAATATTTATTTATGCAAAAAGTTTGCTTAGAGAAATTAATCCATTTAATTTTTGTGGTTTTTTTGGGATAAATAAAAGTTACTTACCATTCAATTAAGGTACAATGATGAACAATTCTACAGTAACAAGAAACAAGTTTATAATTTGTTAAATGGTTACTTGCATTATATATTATGACTACATTTTGTGCTTAATTTGGTCACAAAATATTGCTTGCAAAATTATTATTTATTGGCAATAGTTTGTGAGACACTATATTGTCCAACAAAATTTGAAAAATAACCTCACTGTATAATTTTTATTGGTTATTTCTTCAGGTTTAGAGCAGGATGTAGACACAAGCTGTGAGTCTGTCTGCATAGAGTAGATTATTGCATCTTGTTCTAACGTGTGGCACCTTGAGACAAGAATACCGTATGTCATCAGTCTAAAAGTAACATGTCACCTGTTATATTCGCAGTTTTATGCATTTCTAGGTGTAAAATATAAAAATCGCAATTTTGGAGAGAAATTTGCAGTTAGGTTTTTTCTTCAAAAAAATGTGTTCAGCCCAAGTATTTACATTGCCATACATTGTCAAATTCACAATAATTATTTGTATTAAAAACTCATGTTTTATCATTTTAAGTCTTCACAGAGGGGGAATAAAACGTCTAAAAGCTTTGCCTCCGTCGGTCTGCTTAGGTGGTTTGGTCTTTAATGTCGCAAACAAACTGAAGGAACTTTTCTTTCCATCCACCAGGTATCTTTGTTTTGGGCGACTAAGCTGCTCCAAATATTTGCTGGCAACTACCGAGAAGAACCTGCTATACTGTTGGAATCTCCTCACTTGCTCATGTAAAGCTCTCCCACTAAAATTGAAGTTCGTATACATATATGTTGTCAAACTCTCTTGGTCTTTGTGCTAGTGGAGTGGAGCACCTCCATGGAAATCAGCTTGCTGCTGGCTGACCCACTGTCTGAGAACATGGCTGCTTTCTGCAGTCAAGATGAATGCACCGACTGTAAGATTTGTGCTGTATGCACACTGTTTTCACTCTACTGGTTTCAGATCATTAAGGCGTTACCCTTGTCACTTTTAAGTTTCTACTGTGGTTTCTTTGCAGTATTTGTCTTTAAGCCCAGTGAACCACGGCCGCTGTTTTGCCAGAAGGCAGTGTGTCCAAACAAGGTTGTGGCAGCTGTCTTTACCCCGAGGGAGAAGATGCAAGAAAACTGTGAGGAGAGCTACCAGTGGCTAAACCATTCCCAGCTGTACTTCCTTACCCAGCACATGGTGGGTGAAGTCCCTCTGTTTTTTTCAAGGGGTTATCATTTACTGACAATTTACAGAACTAACATGCAACTTTCGTCTGCAGGACCTCAAGACATTTCTCACCAAGACAGAGGAGAACCAACTGATGGCATCTAACAAACCGGTACAGCACAATTCATGGCGACACACATTTTGTCTGCATCTTAATGCTCCATGGTTGAAAATATTCCACCAGTTAACATGTGGGTTGACAATGTTTTCCATAAGATATAGAAATATCCTTTCCCAGGGTCAAACTGTTGTGGCCATTGGCAGTTGCAGATACCATTGCAGCTTCTATGCCCCCCTGGGCGAGACCCATTTTTGCTGATGCAGCTTAATAAATACATCAAGTAGAAGACAAACTGCATCGTTGTTTAACTTGAATGCATACATTTGTACTTACTGTAACGCTGAACCAGTTCTCAGGCTCGTGGTCAATTTATCAATAGCGTCTTGTGCACTCCTAGAAACGCACATGCCAGAAACAACCACTGCCTCCAGTTTTCTATGCTAATTCAATATGAGCCTTATTCTCCCGTTAAGGGTCGTATCATGATTTTTTTTGTCATTTTTAACACTTCTTTGTAGTAAACACCAGTGTTTTTAACAATTGGGGTCGTCTGTCATTTTGACGTTAGTTTTTCTGTCAAAATTAACCAAAATATTATGTCGATTTATAGTTCTAAACATAGTCCAGCTCATAAACTTATAATTACACATGCTTTTATTTCGTCAAAGAATAATTTTTGCGGACGTATTTGATGCACTCTGCTGCTGCATTCATGCAGGTTTAGTAACCAGCACGCTCTCTAACACGCACCCGACGGCGTATAAACATAAAAAAAATGCACAGAACAAACAAAAAATAACTTCTTACCCTTATTTTGCCTTTAATCTTCATTAGCTTTGGACCAACAATCACAGAGAAATTGTGACTTGTGTAAAGTGTCAACTGTGGTGGCTGCTTCCAATGTACCGTACTTTTCGGAGTATAAGTCGCTCCGGAGTATAAGTCGCACCTGCCGAAAATGCATAATAAAGAAAGGAAAAAACATATCCTGTTTAAGTCGCACTGGAGTATAAGTCGCATTTTTTGGGGGAAATTTATTTGATAAAACCCAACACCAAGAATAGACATTTGAAAGGCAATTTAAAATAAAAAATAGTGAACAACAGGCTGAATAAGTGCATGTTATATGACACATAAATAACCAACTGAGAACGTGCCTGGTATGTTAACGTAACATATTATGGTAAGAGTCATTCAAATATCTATAATATATAAAATATATGCTATAAGTTTACCAAACAATGTCACTCCTAATCGCTAAATCCGATGAAATCTTAAACGTCAAGTCTCTTACGTGAATGAGCTAAATAATATCATTTGATATTTTACGGTAATGTGTTAATTTCACACATAAGTCGCTCCTGAGTATAAGTCGCACCCCCGGCCAAACTATGAAAAAAACTGCGACTAATAGTCCGAAAAATACGGTATTTCTAATGACTGTATTTATCACTCATTTATTATTCTATATGAGCTTTCTTTTTTGTAACATGCTAAGTGAATACATTTACTTTTTTAGTTGTTTGCCTATATTTCTGCACAATTACTCAGATATGGTAACACTGGCGAGCAGTAGAGAATATGGAGTGAGGTTTGGTACAGAACATATTTATTCATTATGACGTATCTCTTGCCACTTTATATTGTATATTTTTTTATCTTATTAAATCAAGCTTTATTTACCAAGCGCTTTTCATATGTACAAGAAATGCAACGCAATGTGCTTTGCAAAATTAAAAACAATACTGCGGTGAGATTATGAGATTTCCGGTTCATTTTCTAATTTTTTTTCATACCCAAAATGTGGTTTATTTTACTCTTACAATGAGGAGCTTCCCCACTCTGCTACAGGCTATGAACATAAAAAAAATCTAAAATCAAGTACCGGTATTTTAATTTAATTGTGTGGCATGAGCATAATGCCGATCTGCGATATGCAGTGACATAAATGTTGCTAAAAGATCGGCGAGCGTGCAGGTGTACCTGATGATGTGGATGAATGTATAGGTTTATGAAAATTATCATTCCCCGTGTTGGAAAAAAATATAGAGGAGGCAACTTCAAGACTAATATTTCAACAGTGTACATTTTCAGAAGATAAATTGTACTTTTGGGGGGATCAAGTCGTAGTTTTTTGCAATCTGGGATTGGACATCTTGTCCAGACATTCAAAAAGCAAGTTATAAAAGTGACTGTGCGGCAAAATTTACACCAAATTATATCCGGTTCATTTCTAAGGCAGGTTCTCAAACTATTTTCACCATGTTTCACCTCAGAAAACACATGGCTCTCAAAGTGCCACCATAATGACCAACATGAAAATACAATATCGTAGTAGACCTAAGTATTTATTAAAAACAAAGAAAAGGTTTTATTTGAAAAGTACATTTAATATTGTTGGCCACTGTAACATTACACACATTTTAAACAGTAACACTGTTTGAATATAGGAAAATAAGACGTTCTACTTTTTACAGTAACGTACCACTAGATGAAGCCCGCGTACCTCTAGTGCTACACATTCTGCAGTTTTATAATCACTGATCTAGACCACAAAGAAGTGTTTTAAATGTAGATTAAAATCATTTTTGGTGCCCTTTAAATATCGTTGAACGTCTGTTAGAACCAGGATGTTCAAACACGGCAGACATACATGCGTCCCCTTCCGCTGTGGTTGCACTCACGAGACTGTGCATTTTGATTTTTCATCATTAATACAGAGTAGTGTATGATCATTTTCTCCTCATCTCAATGAATGTTTCCAAGTGCCTCAATTGAAGCAATAAGAGTACATGTGGTGACTTTGGAAGTGTCTTTAATCATGTTGTGTGGTGTACATTACATTCCAGCTTTAAGTGCAATGTAATGTTTTACCATCTTGGGGTGCTGGATTTATTCCAGCTTCAGAGGTGTATTTATTAAGAAATAGACTTAAAAAGGCCTGAGGGGAATATATTAGAGGTATAATGTGGGTATGCCTCAATACCATATATTGTATTTACATCACATTTTCATCAACCACTTTAAGTGTTAGTAGTCACTGATTTTCTATCTCTGAATTGTTTAATTTGGTGAAGACAGTCAATAAATGTAAGAATGTTCTTACCCTTTCTAGCTTGTGATCGATGACTCTGTCGCAATGACCCCGTTTCACCTGTTGCTGGGCAGCCATCGACGAGAGCAAGACAATCCAAGGCTTTTGAGCAGTGAGGCTGCCGAGAGAACTCAGCCTCCTCAGAGCTCCGCTGCTGTCAAGGAGGTCAGAACTGTGACTTTTTGCATTCGCTAAATAAGATTTAACATAATAATACAGGAGTACCTCAACTCATAAGCTTAATTGGTTTTGTGATGGAGGTCTGAACTCCAAACACCTGTATGTCAAATCAACGTCTCCCATTGAAATCAATTTAATTAACAGCACAATTTTGAAAAGTAGCATGTGTTTTAAAAACAAACTTTTAGATAACAAATATTGTATACAAACATTACAATATAATGAAGCACAAACAGTCATTTTATGAAATAATACAATTTACAGCATTTACCATGGAGAGTGTACTTCCTTCCAGCTGCTTCTCAGTTAAACACACCATCTGCAGCTTTTCCATATTTTCACGAATAAATGTCTGCCGTTCAGATATTACCATGTTTTCAGGACTATAGAGCGGTTTAAAAGCCGCACCCACTACATTTTTAAGAAATAATTATATTTCCTAGATTACCTGCACCGGGCTATAAACCGCAAATATATGTATTATAAAATGAGATATTTACACAGAAAGATTCTGTAAATGTTTATCTACATATCTTGTTTCCAAGTGGTGCCAGTAAAACGGCTGATCAGACAAAACAGAAGTCATCATCATGAACCCACTAGCTGCGGAAGCTAGCTCTCCAATCAGCGAAACAGACTCAATAACTCCACGGCGAAGTGTTGCTGAGTTTACTAAGAACATTTGTGAAACAAACGATACAAAAAGAATGCCTTTTGTAAGTTAATAATACTAACAGACACTTGTAAATGTGTTAGCATATTAGCTAATGCTGCCTGCTTGAATACATTACGATAACATGTATAAATGTCCTTGAAAACATTCCTACAGAAATCACAGACTTTTTAGTAAGTATGAATAGTTTCAAGTGTATTGTGAAACTTACAAACATTGCTTAAAGTAATGAATGAAGAATCCATATGAGTAGATACGGCATGGACGGTTAGAAGACGGAGCGGCACTTGTACTTCCGCTTCAAGGCACTAAGCAGAAGGAAATACTTTAAACTCGTCCAAAAAATGGTGCCACAGCACAACAAAACACATTTTCAGTGTCTTTGCTTGTTGTTGTTTTTTTTACTATTTGCTTTATGGCCGTCAGCCAAGAAATTCTGAAAATTGGCCTCACCATTTTATAAGCTTTTTTAAGAGGATCAAAGCATAGGAAAAAAGTAGCGGATTATGGTCCAGAATTTATGGTATTTTAACATTCTTGGCTGGCATTAGACTCATTCTGCTTAAGTATGGTGCAGACCAGCATTGCAACGCTCCAATTGCTACGGCATGTCATATTTTTTTATGTCTTTCTTTAATTCAATCAATATCATCCATCCACTGTCTAATCTGTATTGTAAAGTTCAAATTTGAATGACAATAAAAAGGAAGTCTAAATCTAATATAGAGCTCTAGCTATAAGATAACGCAAGGGAGTAAGAATAGATGTTCTTAACGGAGTCACTGGAATTTGCTATGCCAAATAATGGCTGGGATTTCTTTATTTTAAATGTTTGCTTGTAATTTAAAGCATAACAATTAGCTATTATCACAGAACACTTTTTGGTTGAGGTACTACCACAGATTACTTGAAGAATGAAAATATACTAATCCTGGTAATTGTGTGTGGTTTTGGATTGAGCACATCTTGAATTTAATCTTCTGTTCAGTTGGTTTGTAGAACAATGTGACAACATCTCATTTGGACAGCATTATTCTGCTGGTATTGAAACAGAATTGACATTACCATGGTTGTTTTTACAAATGTGAACATGCTACAGTATAATTTTACAGGTCAGTTCATGTGTTTTATGTTGTACGATTGTGCCAGGTAAAATTCTTAGTTTGTGAACCCGTTCTCAGACAATGCATTAAAAACTCTTCTGATTCTGATCATTTTATTGCCAGGGACTGCAGATGGAAATGAACTATTTAGCTATAATCTGGTGGAGAACATATGGGTGTTTGAGCTTAAAGGGTAACATTATCACAATTTCTGAATGGTTAAAACCAATAAAAATCAATTCCCAGTGGCTTATTTTATTTTTCGAAGTTTTTCTCAAAATTTTACCCATCACGCAATATCCCGAAAAACGGCTTCAAAGTGCCTGATTTACACCCATCGCTATATCCACCCATATTGTCCTGTGACGTCACTGCTTGAAGCCACCAGAAACAAACATGGCGGATTGCAGCGCCGTAAGCGATTCAACAGATTACGCATGTATTGAAACGGATGGTTGGAGTGTGGAGGCAGGTACCGAAAACGAAATTAAAGAAGAAACAGAAGCTTTTGAGCCATATCACGACAGACAGCGGCACGGGAGGAAGCGCGGACGAATTCAGCGATCGCCTTCTAACCAATGATTGGTATGTGTTTGTTTGGTATTAAACGTGGGTGGAGGGAAAGGCTGGATGCAAATGAGGCATAATGATGCAATATGTACATACAGCTAGCCTAAATAGGATGTTAGCATCGATTAGCTTGCAGTCATGCCTTGACCAAATATGTCTGATTAGCACACTCCACATAAGTCAATAACATCAACAAAACTATTCTTTGTGATTTCGTTGACTCTATCGTTGGAAATGCAACTGCTTTGAGTGTCGCAGGGTATCCACACATTCTTGCCATCTCTGTCGTAGCATAGCTGTCGTCGGTGAAGTGTGCAGAACAAACGAGGGACTTTCGCATCTTTTGACCACTGTTGCAACTTGAATCTGTCTCTGTTCGTGTTGTTACACCCTCCGACAACACACCGACGAGGCATGATGTCTCCAAGGTACCGGAAAACAGTCGAAAAAACGGCAAATAACAGAGCTGATTTGACTTGGTGTGTGTAATGTGTTTGAGAAAATGGCAGGTTGCTTCACGATGTGACGTCACGGGTGAAAGGTCATTGCTCCGACAGGCGAACAATTGAAAGGCGTTTAAATCGCCAAATTCACCCTTTTTGAGTCCGGAAATCGGTTAGAAAAACATATGGTCTTTTTTCTGCAACATCAAGGTATATATTGACGCTTACATAGGTCTGGTGATAATGTTCCCCTTTAATGTTTCTGTGCATTGTACTTTCAAATAAAGACTAAAATAGCATGTTTTGAAAATATATATTTTCTCTCGTGTGTCCATCCTAAATAATGATGTTAAAATGTTGCCTGACTATACTTTAACTCTTTTTATCGTTGACAGCTTCTGCAGACCCCAGCCCACGTCCTCCCCTCGACGCCTTTCCTCTGCTCCATGTTTGTACAGTCACTGCTCATCTCAATCTCTGACTCCAGGTCAGTTACCCTTTTGACTATGGTAAATGGGTTATACTTGTATATAGGGATGATGTTTGATAAGGAATTATCGAGTTCGAGCCTATTATCAAATCCTCTTATCTAGTCCAAATAGGTTGTGGTATATGGGGGAAAAAAAACAATATTTGGTTTAACAAAAGCTCACTTTTATTAAATAAGAAAAAAATGTAATCTAATAAATAAATAAATATTGACTGTTTCCCTCCTAATAAAATAAAATAAATAAATATTGACTGTTGTTCATGATATGAAACTGTGATGTATTATACTGTAAGTGTGTTCATGTTCCAAATAAACTAAAGAAATAAAGAAAGCACTAGTTTATTAGACAGACTTGCAAACTCTGTCATGGTGTAGATCACAAGATAAAGTTAACATTATCAGACACATACAAAAAGGCTCAAGTTAACGTTATCGTTATCCACTGACTATGCTTAGGTAATGTTAGTCTAGCTAACATTACTGCTGTCCTGGTTGACATAAGAGGTAACGTGACTACAAGTGAGCAGATATGGAAATTAAACGGCATCAGTTAATGTTAGTTACTCACCGGCGTCACCACCACTGTAGCTGGGACTTTGGCCGCTGCTTCTCCACGTGTCGAAGACGCGACACGGTTCTCAAACTTTCAGGTTATGCGCAGCCTGCTTCCTCGTTTTTTTTTTTTGTGAAATGAAGCCATGCCTTAGAGCGCTTTTTCCGGTCCATTTTTGCTGCTTTTCCTATCTGCGCCTAATGACTGAGCTACGTGATGTCATTTCTTGTAATGTCAAACGGGGCATTTCTTGTCGGAATGGGATTCGTTCCTAGTGACTCGAATAAAGAACCAACTCTTTTTCTTTACTATAGTGGTCTCGATAACGGATTCGAGTCCGAGGACTCCGTTCTTTTCTTATCGAACAACCGGGAAAACCGGTTTTGAGTATCATCTATACTTGTATAGCGCTTTTCTACCTTCAAGGTACTCAAAGCGCTTTGACACGATTTCCACATTCACTCATTCACACACTGATGGATGGATCTGCCATGCAAGGCCCTAACCACGACTCATCAGGAGCAAGGGTGAAGTGTCTTGCTCAATCCAATCCACTTTATTTATATAGCACATTTAAACAATAATAACGTGCTGCACAGCCATGTTAAAAACAATATTAAAAAAACAATATTATGCTCCACCAATGACTGAATAAAAACAAAAAATAGATAAATATAAAACCAATATAAAAAAAAAATATATATATAAAAACAAATATGATAAAAACTATTTTGAGGGGTAAAATCAATTAAAACAGTAAAATAGAAATCAAAGTGTATAAAAAACACTGAAGACCACACAACTCACATAGTGTTAAAAGCCAAAGAATAAAAGTGGGTCTTAAGACGAGACTTACAACACTCCACTGTGGAAGCAGTTTGAACATGGAGGGGCAGAGTGTTCCAGAGCTTAGGGCCGACCACAGAGAAGGCCCTGTCTCCCCTGGTCTTAAGTCTGGTCTTGGGCACCACGAGCTGGAACTGGCTCTCGGACCTCAGAGCGCGCGCAGGAATGTAAATTCAGATGAGGTCCGAGATATATTGAGGTGCCAGTCCATGTAAAGATTTAAAAGCAAACAGCAATGTTTTAAAATCAATTCTAAAATGAACAGGGAGCCAGTGCAAACTCTGAAGAATTGGGGACACAATGTACATAACGAGGATGGTAGAAGGTGGGGATTGAACCAGGAACCCTCAGGTTGCTTGCACGGCCACTCTTCCATCCGCGCCACGCCGTCCCCAGCCTTACAAATTCACTGCTTAGACACCTTTTAAATATTTTCTTTCCCTTGGAGAACTGAAAATAGACCAATTTATTTGTATTGCTTGGCCTTTCGTAGGAACGCGTATTCAATTTCACAATTTCATCCGAACCTGAGGCACATCACGTGGAAATACTTGTTTGTTACTGAAAATGTGCCGAGTCATGCTAACCCCTGGTTGTTTCCCATGCCCTCAGAGAAGAAAAGCATGCAGATGAGGAAATGGAAAGCGAGAAAGAGGAAGAGGACTCGGAGGAGGAAATGGAATCCGGAGTCTCGAGACCCAAGCAGGCGTCGGTGGAAGGTGAGGCAGCACAATCTGCAGCCCCCCCTCTAACAAGAGCACAGGCCAAAGAACTGAGGAGAGTGAAAAAACTTGACCACAGCTGGCTGAGCAGCATTCAGGACTGCTAACAACCATCAGACTGTCACTGCTGGACTTAATTATTCCCTTCCCAACATTTGGTTATCATTATTTGGACTGCGAACATGAAATTGTGCGAACTGAAAAACAGAAATGAGAACGTCACGTTGAGTATTTGTCATTTTTATTGATTTATTTTGCATTAAATATCATTTGTGTTGTTTTCATAGTAGCATGTTTTTACTTTTAAGACCAGGTACATGGATTGGAATTCCACTAAGTAAGTAGGTTATGTTCACACTGCATGGTCTTATGTACAATTTGTATTTTTTTGTCAACCCCGATCTTTTTAGTGGCTGTTCACATAAAAAAAAATGTGATTTCTAATGTGAATGCAATCTGACCCGTATGCGCACATAACGGCATGACGCTGCACGCAGTTTTTATGGAGGTAAACATGGCTTCCAGTCTTGTCGGTCTCAGTATTGGCGCATTTGTGGCAATTTCCAGTATTTTGTGCAATCAAAGTCAACATTTTCTGAACCGAATATTGCGCTCAGAAGATTAAGAATGAAGAGGACAAGTTTTTTTGCTCTTGCAGCTTAGCTTGAAGAGCGTTTCTGGGCGAGCTGTCAAAGACAGGAGTGGTGGAAGTTTCATGTGAATTCCGAAAACATTTTACTGTCACTCGTTTTCTGATCTGTTGCCAACTATTCTGGCGTCTATTCCGGCGAATAATTTTGATGACGTTCCGTAAGATGAATGAGTCCAGAGCGCAAGAGCGTACACATTGAGGATGCATTGCGTATAAATCCCATTTATTCTTACATACGAAACCGGCCCATGTCAGATGTGAACATTTCGGAATTGCACTGTTCACACAGGCGTGAAAAATCCGATACAAGTCGCATATGGGCCACAAAATCGGAATTGACCTGCAGTGTGCACAAGGCCTTTAGAAAGTGTCCATTTTTTTAACATTAATAACATGCACTTTTGAAAGTATACATTTGAAGCATACAACAAATGGGTGGTACTTAAAGAAGGAGGAATGTGAAAAGGAGATTCACACAAATTAGATGAATTTAGGGAGGTTCCAATTATGCTGACGATACTGATCATGATCATTCATCATATGTACGAACTATCCATCCATCCATTTCTACCGCTTATTCCCTTTCGAGGTTGCGGGGGGCGCTGGCGCCTATCTCAGCTACAATCGGGCGGAAGGCAGGGTACACCCTGGACAAGTCGCCACCTCATCGCAGGGCCAACACAGATAGACAGACAACATTCACACTCACATTCACACACTAGGGCCAATTTAGTGTTAACTACATTTTTCCATTTATTTTTGAGTGCTATTGAAGTATAACTATCACCACAATATTTACACTAGTTCATTTATTACATAAAATTATTTAACCAAAAAAAAAGTCTATAATTTACAAGTAAACAAAAGCAACAATGACTCCATTACTCATTTACATTTTAGCCCTTCTTTAAAGAATACTTAGCAATTATTTCCTAGAGTTATTCCAAAGTAGCTTAGCTATTAAATAAAATAAATAAATGGGTTGTACTTGTATAGCGCTTTTCTACCTTCAAGGTACTCAAAGCGCTTTGACACTACTTCCACATTTACCCATTCACACACACATTCACACACTGATGGAGGGAGCTGCCATGCAAGGCGCCAACCAGCACCCATCAGGAGCAAGGGTGAAGTGTCTTGCTCAGGACACAACGGACGTGACGAGGTTGGTACTAGGTGGGATTTGAACCAGGGACCCTCGGGTTGCGCACGGCCACTCTCCCCACTGCGCCACGCCGTCCCATTAGTATAATTGATTCATGCTTGCTGTCATTGTGTCAAGACTCGTCCACCTGTGATAATGTACATGATAATGATACGCAACAAAATGCAATTTTTGTCATACTGGAAGTGATTATTTAGGGCGGGGGTCTCAAACATGCGGCCCACGGGATGTTATTTTGCGGCCCGCACTTTGATATTACAATTTAATGTTGGTGCGGCCCGCGAGTTTAATATAAACGGCGCTTGACATCGTCATACTAGCCAACGTTCCGAATTTTCCCGGGAGTCCCCCTGAATTTCAGGGCATCCATTTTCTCGAAATCCCTGCCGATTTTTACCCAATCAACAGTATTCAGGGGGTGCCATAATGGCGCTGCCTTTAGCGCCCTCTACATCCTGTATAGACAGCGTGCAGGCCCAGTTATATTTTGCAAATGGCTGTGCTGTACGCTCGTGTGATATTGCAAGACATATTTGATCAACAGCTACACAGGTCACACTGAGGGTGGCCGTAAAAAAAACTTTAACACTGTTACAAATATGTGCCAGACTGTAAACCCGCACCAAACAAGAATGACAAACATACAGTTGTGATTAAAATTATTCAACCCTCACACATTTTTAGGTCTGGTGACTGTGAAGGCCACTCCAGAGTCTTCCAGCCCTTCTTCTGCAACCACTCTGATGTTGATTTGCAGGTATGCTTGGGATCGATGTCCTGTTGGAAGGTCCAACGTCTCCCAAGCCTCAGCTTTGTCACTGACTTCATGACATTTGCAGCTAATATATCCTGGTTGGAAATAGAATTCATAATGCCTTGAACGCGCTGGAGATTCCCGGTACCTGAGGCAGAGAAACAGCCCCAGAGCATGATTGACCCCCACCATGCTTAACAGTAGGCAAGGTGTTCTCTTTATAAGCTTCATTTTTTCTCCTCCAGACATAACGTTGATTCATAGGCACAAAGAGTTCCACTTTAGTCTCATCACTCCATAGAACAGTTTCCCAAAACCTTTGGGGTTTGTCCAGATGATTTTTGGCATACTGGAGTCTATTTTTCTTGTGCCTGGTAGTCAGAAGTGGGGTGCGCCTG
Organism: Nerophis ophidion; assembly: GCF_033978795.1. Taxonomy (NCBI): domain Eukaryota; kingdom Metazoa; phylum Chordata; class Actinopteri; order Syngnathiformes; family Syngnathidae; genus Nerophis; species Nerophis ophidion. The sequence goes on from NC_084623.1 coordinate 20,268,005, forward strand.
GGAGTTCCGGCATGGAGGCCTTCATCTTGTAGTGCGCGCCTTATTGTCTGGGACGAAACCTGCGTTCCCCCTTCTGCAATGTCCTGTTGTAGTTTCTCAGCTGTTACCCGGGGGGTTTTCACCACTGTACGCTTCAAATACCGGACAGCATCCTCTTTCTACCACGCCCAGGTAGTGTTTCCACTGTGCCTTTAGCTTTAAACTTGCGAATTATGCTCCCAACTGCGTCTCTTGGAATGTGTAATATCTTTGCTATTTTCTTATATCCATATCCTTTCTTATGAAGAGAAATTACCTCCTCTCTTGACTTCTTTGACCACTCCCTGGATTTCAGCATGTTGCAAATACACCATTGACCATCTACAAGAAGCTGAGCGTCAGTCGTTTTCAATCAGTTTAATTGTTGCTCGTTATGGTTCTAATCACATCTACAGGTGTTTTCAACACCTGATTGAAAAGACCTTATTCAAATTCTGTTAAGAGTTATGATCTTCAAGGGGTTGAATAATTTTGTCAGTGAGATATTAAGAGAAATGACACTGGTATGTTACAAAATATAATGTTGTAATTCACGTTGCATTTGTCTATTTAATGCATCTTTATTTGATATGACTATAAACAAAATACGGAATAAATGTCCAACTTGCTAAAACACCAAAATTGTGTGGGGGTTGAATAATTTTGATCACAACTGTATTTTAGGAAAACATCTGCACCCTAACACAACATAAACGCAACATAATAAATACCCAGAATCCCATGCAGCCCTAACTCTTCCGGGCTACAATATACACATCCCCGCTGCCACCAACCCCCCATGTCCCCACCCTCCCTACTTGCGTCGATTGAGGTGGTGTATGTAGCCAGGGAGAGTTAGGGCTGCAAGGTGTTCTGGGTATTTGTTCTCTTGTGTTTAAGTTGTGTTAGGGTGCGGATATTCTCCCAAAATGTGTTTGTCATTCTTGTTTGGTGTGGGTTCACAGTGTGGCTCATATTTGTAACCGTGTTAAAGTTGTTAATGCGGTCACCCTCAGTGTGACCTGTATGGTTGTTGACTAAGTACGTCTTGCATCCACTAAGATTGTTCTGCATAAGTCTCCACACAACATGATACAAAGCTGTCACTATGGTTGTGTGATGTAAAAGTGTGCGCGAACGGTAGTCCTCTTATTGAGAGCACGCAAACCCCTAGGGGTACGTGAATATATGCCAAGGGACGGGTAAGATTTATTAAAAATAATCTAAATAATAGCAGCGATTCTTAAATAAATTTATTGGATAATACTTCAACAAAATATGAATGTAAGTTCATTAACTGTGAAAAGAAATACAACAAAGCAATGTTCAGTGTTGACAGTTAGATTTTTTGTGGACATGTTTCATAAATATTGATGTTAAAGATTTCTTTTTTTGTGAAGTGTTTAGAATTAAGTTTATGAATCCAGATGGATCTCTATTACAATCCCCAAAGAGGGCACTTTAAGTTGATGATTACTTCTATGTGTAGAAATCTTTATTTATAATTGAATTACTTGTTTTCAACAAGTTTTTTAGTTATATTTATATCTTTTTTTCCAAATAGTACAAGAAAGACCACTACAAATGAGCAATGTTTTGCACTGTTATACAATATAAATCAGAAACTGATGACATAGTGCTTCTTCATCTCTATTTTCCAACCAAAAATGCTTTGCTCTGATTAGGGGGTACTTTAATTAAAAAAATATACATCACTGAAAAAAGGTTGAGAACCACTGTTGTAGAGGACGTTAAAGGCAGTGGAGTCACGGCAGCCCTTAATAATGTCGGCCGGGTGAAAATTGGGACAAATTTGGGAAAACGGTTGCGCCGGTAGATTGTCGGGAGGTGCACTAAAATTCAGGAGTCTCCTGGAAAAATCGTGAGGGTTGGCAAGTATGTTGCTAGGGCGGGAAAACCATTCATAGAAGGTGAATTCATTAAAAAGTGCATGTTAGGCTCACCCAGTTTCTGCATCCAGTGGCCCCCTGGTAAATTGAGTTGGAGACCCGTGATTTAGGGGGATGGGGCAACACTGTTTGGAGACACAGCTGCTAGCCGCTTGGGGGACCAAAAAATAAACAGTGCCAGTGTGATTGGCATAAAAATTCATAAATTTGCAATGGCTAATTACATTTATTTAAATTGGGATTCATTTTAATTTGAGGAAAGTGACGTTTTAAAACCACCAGACCCAATTACCAGTGTTGCCATACATAACATTTTCTTTACAAGTATGGAATCACCAGAATCGGGGAATGTTCATTCAGTCGTAAAAAGCAGGGTTCACACCTTGGTGAGCTGTTGCGCCAAGTGGATTGACATGAATCATTTCTCCGACGCCAGAGATGTCAGTTGAAACAAAAGAGAGGGTTGTCAAACTTCGTCAAAAAAGTAAATCGTCACGCAATGTTGCAAAAGATGTTGATTGTTCAGTAGGCTCTGTCTAAAATCCGCACCAAGTACAAACACGGGAAGGCAATAAAAGGCAAGCATACTGGTAGACCAAGGAAAACATCGAAGCGCCAAGAGTCAGACAGAAAATGTGGTGGAAACTGTGGTCACCGTCAGACAGAACAGTATGAAACGGCCTGAAGGAAATGGAATTTAAATACGAAAAAGCCCAACGAAAACAGTCATTAACACCTGCACAGAAAAAAACTAGTTTACACTGGGTTAAGGAAAAGTAATCGTGGACTATGGATGACTGGATAAAAGTCATAATCTGTGAAGAATTGTGAATCTGCATTGGGCAAGGTGATGATACTGGAACTTTTGTTCGGTGCTTTTCCAATGAGATTTATGAAGACGACTGCCTGAAGAAACCATGCACAATTCCACAGTCTTTAGCTGTGTTTAAATTGCACTTTTTTTTTCAAAATATTTGGCCCATCCACCCATTTTCTATCCGCTTGTCCCTTTCTGGGTGGCGGTGGGTGCTGGGGCCAATCCTGGCTGCACACGGGCGGAAGGCGGTGTACACCCTGCACAAGTCGCCATCTTATTGCAGGGCCAACATTTAATAGTGATATTTCAATGAAGTACATTTGCGTCTTGTAGGTGTTTCCATGAAAGGGTGTTTTGCGTCATGAGGTGTAATTCTCGTAAAATCTCATCCCGCGAGACTCCACTTTGAGGAAGATATTGCAGTAACTACTGTTGCCGTGACGTCAATAGAAGACGAAGGCAGCGGGGGATCGCGCAAAGGCAACGTCCTTATGGCCCACATGACACTTGTTTGGGCGTGAGGGTCTCTCCAAACTTGTGGGTCAGTCTTTATTGCAGGGCAAGGAACCAGTGAGACAGCCCGGTGCGGCAGTGCCGCCTCGCTGGACCCCGGCTGACCGACCTGTTTACCTTATTTTTCCTACATTGGCGCCATGCCGGTTCTGTGTTTAGGTACCCTCTAAATGCGAAATAAGTGTTTCCATCATGCTTTTGCAAAACACTTCCAATATCGAAAAGTCTCAAAAAACCCCTGATGAGAGCGCCAACATTTAAAAACGATATTTGATAATTGTTGGGTTTTTTTGTAAAATATGGTTGTTTCTATTACCAGTTTCTTATTGCGATATTTAGGTTTTGCGCATTTCTCGGGGTAATGGAAACGCAGCCATTGATAACGTCAGGTAATGACACTGGGGACATGGTTGTCATTACCAAATTTTCTGGACCATAGGCGCACCGGATTATAAGGCGCACTGCCGATGACCGGGTCTATTTTCATACAAAAGGCACACCGGATTAAAAGGGTCATATTATTTTTTCCTGAATACAAAACACTTCCTTGTGGTCTACATAACATGTAATGGTGGTTCTTTGGTCAAAATGTTGCATTGATTAAGTTTTACAGACCATCTTCAAGCCGCTTTCTGACACTCGCTTCAGGATGCGCCGTTTTGTGGGCGGTCTTATTTATGTGGCTCACCTTCGACAGCGTCTTCTCCCCGTCATCTTTGTTGTAGCGGTGTAGCGTGCAAGGACGGGAGTGGAAGAAGTGTCAAAAGATGGAGATAACCGTTTTAATGACATTCAGACTTTACTTGAATCAATAACGGAGCAACATCTCATCCGTGGCTCACTAGTGCAACAACAACGCCGGAAATGTGTCCTGTGAAAACACGTTCAACCGGAACTTTAACAACTAGAGTTCCGTGGGTGCATTATGTAAACTCACTACACTGGTAGTATTAAGTGCTTCCATAGCGAGATATAAGTTAAAACTTTACGCTACTTTATAATAGAGAAGGCAACAGCAGAGGGTGAATGCCCCATAACAAGAAGAAGTTTATCGACTACGGTATCGACACAGACTACAGGTGCCGACCTTCGCAAATTTTCAAGACTTATGCAGATCTCCAATATACATCGGCAGGTACTAGAAGGTAAGAAAAGTTGGTTTTGCAAAAAGTTGTGAAACAAAACGCCGTAGAATATGTCTGTTAATGGGTGCCATTTTGCGGTCCTAATACACACACCATAGTACTTGAATCTCTGACTACGGTAGCCGTGATGGGCCGACAATCCATCAAGCGGTGCGGCTTCAAAGTCATGCTGTAACATTTTGACAGATTCTTTAGTGCCGTGTGTAATGTTCTTTATTTTCAATGGAACATTTAATGTTTTGATGTTGTTTACTGGCGTCATATTGCAGTCGACACGTATCTCTTATGTGTGACTGCCATCTACTGGTCACACTTATCATTACACTATGTACCAAATAAAATTACTTCGAGGTCGGTAAGCACAACCAGAATTAGAGGCACCGGGTTGTAAGGTGCACTGTCAATCTTTGAGAAAATGAAAGGATTTTAAATGCACCTTATAGTCAAAAACATACGGTACATCTTCAATAAATGCACAAGTTTACGTTGATTCAAAAACTTTTATTGTTCCATCAATGGAAAGGATGTTTGGGGATAACATCCTTTTTTTATGATGACAATGCATCTTGTCGATGGAGGTTCTCATTCATCCAGATCATTGTATTCTCAGGGCATTCAATCAATCGAAATTGGACTGTTTGGTTTGCGTTCGAGGATCTTGGGCCTCTCATCCAAATTGGCTTAATCAGTTCGTGCTCATTGACTCAGATTGCTCATATCTAGTCTTAGACTTGGATTCCAGTTGCGATCGTTGGCATGCTCTGAGAATAATGCATCTTGCCATAAACCAAAAATTGAACAAAGATGCATAGATCAATGTTATGGCCTGCAAATAGTACGGTTCTCAGTCCAATTAAACATCTGTGGTAGAAATTGAAGAAAAGGTCCACGGCAAGTCTCCAACCTGCAAAGCTGATTCAAGAACAGCAATCAAAGAAAATTGGATTGATTGAAACTTTTATTAGTACATTGCACAGTACATATTCCGTACAATTGACCACTAAATGGTAACACCCGAATACGTTTTTCAACTTGTTTAAGTCGGGCAAGGGGTGGAGCAAGACTGATGAAGTCCATCTGACCGCATCTAAAGTAAACCAGCGACACCTTAGTTACATAATTCACATAATGAACAACAAATTTTAACTGCTCAAACAGATGGGACTTAAAGGGGTGCCTTGAGGAACACCTCAGCTATGAAAAATCCCAAATTATGACCACATTGTTCTATGTTTAATAGCAAGGTTCAAAATGTCAACGCCAGGATCTGCTTATGTGTACACTGCTGTCCATGTCCTCTATGCAGCAGGAAGCTCACTACGGTTTTTAGGAATTTGCTCCGAAAGTGTTTGTCTCCCATGCTTTGAAGTGAACTTGTGGGGCCGGTATGGTGTCATTCCTGGGTCAGATTTGGCCCCCGGAGACCTCCAGTTGACCTATCGATCACTGATATAGAGCTGGTGCACATTCAGGTTTTCACCTAGGTGTTAGTTGTTTTCTAAGTAAAAAAAAAAATATGTGGTTTGACCACAGTCTAGATAAATGTCATCTACAATAGTGCAGGAGGTGACCCCCGTATGCAGAGACGGGAAGCAATGTTGAATTACAAAAAGCGAAAACATTTTGTGAGTCCAAAAAGTGTAACAAAAGGCGATGGGGCAGAAGTGCTCACGAGTGATGGGTCCGGCAACACCGATACATCGGCGCATGCGTCGAGCTCATAGAGCCCAATCCTGTGTCAGTGCGCGTACCGCTTTTAGAAAGTTTCGTGACCGATCATGAGCTGTTTTGGTCACGTGACCGATACGCAAACTGTGTCGCACTGGCACCTGCGCGCCAACCTGTGTTTATAACGAAGTGCATTTGTCAACGAGATGTTGCTGCCAACAGAATCGCCGCACTTCTGTCGTAATTTATTTGTCATTTATCGTCGTCGGAGATCTTGGAGCAGGCTCAGGCAAAAAAAAAAAGATTTCTGCCGTGTGGGAATATTTTGATCTCATATCGGAAAAAAGGTATTTGTGTTCATTTCCTTGTCGTTCATCCTGTTTTCTCAAAGTTTCTACTCGATCTGTTAGTAGGGCTGTAATGGTACATGTATTTGTATTGAACCGTTTCGGTACGGGGGTTTTCTCTAAGCTAAAGTCTTAACAAGCTGCTTTGCTTCTTCTGCCTCATCGCCCAGCATTGTCCCACCCACACAACCATCTGGTTACATTAAAAAGCGGTAACAGCTAATCCCTTTGATAGCTCAGTTTGTATAATGGAGGATTATTATTGCTTTTTCTCCTTAGGGCAGTGATCCCCAACCCCTTTAACTTGGACACATACATCTTTACCTTTGGCCATTAAAAGCCAGTAATTTCCAGGAGTTATCTCACCTTCTGAGTAGCCTCTGATTTACTAACGGTTTCCAATGTAAAAATGTGTAGAATAAATATTACATTTCAACATTTCTGTCAACGAAGATTTGCTTCAACTTGCGGCATATAGACACTTACGTCATGTGTTGCCTTCATTATAAGACTTATATAAGACTTTTAATTTTTTGCGGCTCCAGACAGATTAGTTTTTTGTAATTTCGGTCCAATATGGCTCTTTCAACATTTTGGGTCGCCGACCCCTGTCCTAGGGGGTGAACAAGGGAAGGGGTCAAACACAGAGGACAAATCACCATACCTAGTGTGTGTGTGACAATCATTGGTACTTTAACTTTAAAGGCCTACTGAAATGAGATTTTCTTATTCAAACGGGGATAGCAGGTCCATTCTATGTGTCATACTTGATCATTGCCATATTTTGCTGAAAGGATTTAGTAGAGAACATCGACGATAAAGTTTGCAGCTTTTGGTCGCTAACAGAAAAGCCTTGCCTGTACCGGAAGTCGCAGACGATGACGTCACAAGGGTGAGGGCTCCTCACATCCTCACATTGTTTTTAATGGGAGCCTCCAACAAAAAGTGCTATTCGGACCGAGAAAACGAAAAATTCCCCATTAATTTGAGCGAGGATGAAAGATTTGTGTTTGAGGATATTGATAGCGACGGACTAGAAAAAAAAAAAAATTAAGTCAAAAAAAAATATGCGATTGCATTAGGACAGATTCCGATATTTTTAGACACATTTACTGGGACAATTCTGGGAAATCCCTTATCTGTCTATTGTGTTGCTAGTGTTTTAGTGAGTTTAATAGTACCTGATATTCGGAGGGGTGTGTCCATGGGTGTCTTGAGGCCAGTGTCTGATGGAAGTCGACGGCAGCTGTGTGGACGGCAAAAAGTTCAGCTGACCTCCGGTAAGTGGCGACTTTTTACCACAATTTTCTCACCGAAAACTGCTGGTTGACGTTTGGCCGGGATCCATGTTCGCTTGATCGCTCTGATCCATAGTAAAGTTTCACCTCCGGGAATTTTAAACAAGGAATCACCGTGTGTTTGTGTGGCTAAAGGCTAAAGCTTCCCAATTCCATCTTTTTACTTTGACTTCTCCATTATTAATTGAACAAATTGCAAAACATTCAGCAACACAGATGTCCAAAATACTGTGTAATTGCGCGATGAAAAGAGACAACTTTTAGCTGTGTGTGTGCGCAGCGCTAATATTTCCTTACAGTCCGCGACGTCACGCGTACACGTCACCTTTCGCAACGTTTTCAACAAGAAACTCCCGGGAAATTTAAAATTGCAATTACGTGTCACCTTTCGCAACGTTTTCAACAAGAAACTCCCGGGAAATTTAAAATTGCAATTTAGTAAACTAAAAAGGCCGTATTGGCATGAGTTGCAATGTTAATATTTCATCATTGATATATAAACTATCAGACTGCGTAGTCTGTAGTAGTGGGTCTCAGTAGGCCTTTAAACTTAAACTTAACACACTGAAGCTGGTAAAATTAGCAATTGAGGTCAATTCTAAACGTTTTTGAAGATAACATTTCAGTGAGTAGGGAGTTTTAGAAGATTGCATTTTGTTCCCACAGTCCTACTTGAATGAGTAGTTTCCATTTCTTTACATTTGCCGGTGCTTCAGCTGGCAGTAGAAATAATATGACTGAACATGTTGTCTGCATTCAAGTCAAGTTTTATGGTCACTGCTTTTGTCAGGTGATACCACTGGGTCAACGTATATTTCCTTATCAAGTATGGCTGTTTATGTGCTACTTTTACTGGGACTGTAAAATAGATCCCTTAAAGATGGAAGGCAGAATGGGATTTTTTTTTACATTTGTCATTAAATGGAATTTATTGTTATCAAACATGAGACCATCACGAAAATACAGGTGGCTACTCTGTTATGTGCCATTGAAATACAATGTAAACAATTATATGTTAAAAATAAATACCAGTGTGAACAGCAGTGCAACAGTGCAAAACGTTGTGACCTATTAGGACGATTTAATATCTTAATGGCCCATGGGTAAAAACTGTTTGTCCTGCTCTTGTGTGACTGAAATCACTTCCCTGATGGCAGCAGGTTGAATAAGTGCTGCGGGGTGGGAGGTGTCTGCCAGGATTTTCTTTGCCCTGCCAAGGCAGCGAGATTGAGCAATGTATTCTACATTTAAAAAATATGTAGAATAAATAAAATTTAAAAAAAAAAAGGCAATTGCATTGAGAGTGATTCAGATGTTTTTAGACACATTTACTAGGATAATTCTGGGAAATCCCTTATCTTTCTATTGTGTTGCTAGTGTTTTAGTGAGTTTAACAGTACCTGATAGTCGGAGGGGTGTGTCCACGGGTGTGTTGAAGCCAGTCTCTGAGAGAAGTCACGGCAGCTGTATGGACGGCGCAAGCTCCGCCGATCTCTGGTAAGTGGCGACTTTTTACCACAATTTTCTCACCGAAACCTGCCGGTTGACAAGTGGTCGGGATCCATGTTCGCTTTACCGCTCTGATGCATAGTAAAGCTTCACCTCCGGGAATTTTAAACAAGGAAACACTGTGTGTTTGTGTGGCTAAAGGCTAAAGCTTCCCACCTCCATCTTTCTACTTTGACTTCTCCATTATTAATTGAGCAAATTGCAAAAGATTCAGCAACACAGATGTCCAGAATACTGTGTAATTGCGCGATGAAAAGAGACACCTTTTAGCCGCAAGTGGTGCTGCGCTAATATGTCCCCTCCAACCAATAATGTCACAAACATTATTCCGCGACGTTTTCAACAGGAAACTCCGCGGGAAATTAAAAATTATAATTTAGTAAACTAAACCAGCCGTATTGGCATGTGTTGCAATGTTAATATTTCATCATTGATATATAAACCATCAGACTGCGTGGTCGGTAGTAGTGGGTTTCAGTAGGCCTTTAATATCTTATATGATTTGTGGCTTTACGGTGGAACAGGGGTTAGTGCATGTGCCTCACAATACAAAGGTCCTGAGTAGTCCTGGGTTCAATCCCGGGCTCGGGACCTTTCTGTGTGGAGTTTGCATGTTTTCCCCGTGACTGCGTGGGTTCCCTCCGGGTACTCCGGCTTCCTCCCACTTCCAAAGACATGCACCTGGGGATAGGTTGATTTGCAACACTAAATTGTGTTAAATATTGTCTGTCTATCTGCGTTGGTCCTGTGATGAGGTGGCGACTTGTCCAGGGTGTACCCCGCCTTCCACCTTAATGCAGCTAAAATAATCTCCACCACCCCCCGCAACGCCGAAAGGGACAAGCGGTAGAAAATGTATGGATTGATTTGTGGCGTTATTATTGGGTAAAACGGACCGAACTCGCCCCAAAATTAACTACGAGTGAAATCAATCAATCAATCAATCAATGTTTATTTGTATAGCCCTAAATCACTAGTGTCTCAAAGGGCTGCACAAACCACAACACAAACCACTACGACATCCTCGGTAGGCCCACATAAGGGCAAGGAAAACTCACACCCAGTGGGACGTCGGTGACAATGATGACTATGAGAACCTTGGAGAGGAGGAAAGCAATGGATGTCGAGCGGGTCTAACATGATACTGTGAAAGTTCAATCCACTATGGATCCAACACAGTCGCGAGAGTCCAGTCCAAAGCGGATCCAACACAGCAGCGAGAATCCCGTTCACAGCGGAGCCAGCAGGAAACCATCCCAAGCGGAGGCGGATCAGCAGCGCAGAGATGTCCCCAGCCGATACACAGGCAAGCAGTACATGGCCACCGGATCGGACCGGACCCCCTCCACAAGGGAGAGTGGGACATAGAAGAAAAAGAAAAGAAACGGCAGATCAACTGGTCTAAAAAGGGAGTCTATTTAAAGGCTAGAGTATACAAATGAGTTTTAAGGTGAGACTTGAATGCTTCTACTGAGGTGGCAGGGGACCGAAAGCAATGGATGTCGAATTATTTTTATATAGCGCTTTTTCTCTAGTGACTCAAAACGTTTTACATAGTGAAACCCAATGTCTAAGTTACATTTAAACCAGTGTGGGTGACACTGGGAGCCGGTGGGTAAAATGTCTTGTCCAAGGACACAACAGCTGTGACTAGGATGGTGGAAGCGGGAATTGAACCTGCAACCCTCAAGTTGCTGGCACGGTCACTCTTACAAGCGAGCTATACCACTCCTACAACAAGATAGATTTTTCAAAAATTATTTTAAAGATTGAAAGTTGCCATCAATCCCACGTGGGAGCCAGGCTCCGGCCCCGAAGAACCCAAGAGATCAGCGCCTATGTGCTGAGGGCCCTGTAATATGCATAACTATCCAAAAATCATTCAAAACTGATGTCTAACGGAAAATGGTATGAGCCGTGGCCACCAGCTGCAAACCAGTCCTTCATTCTTTCCACCGCTGTGTGTCCCACACCGCACTGCCGCAGGTGAAATTGAGTCATAGTCATTACTGCTTCCAAAATGGACACGTTTATTCTGCTTTTTTTTTTAACGTAAACTAAGGATAACCGTATTTTTCGGTATAAGTCGCAGTTTTTTTCATAGTTTGGCCGGGGATGCGAAATAAACTCCGGAGCGACTTGTGCGTGAAATTATTAACACATTACCGTAAAATATCAAATAATATTATTTGTGTCATTCGCGGAAGAGACGAAGAAAATGTCAGCAATCGTCACACACACGTCAACCAATTGTCACGCCTATGTTTCGTGTTTTGTTTTGGTCATGCTATGTTTAGTTTTTTGTACTTTTAGTTCTGTTTTGCATTTCCTTGTTTGTCTTGTTAACATGCCAACTGATTTAGTTTTCATCCGTCATGTCTGATCATGAGTTTTGTATGGCCATACTACCCTGAGCATCCCCAATCTCATCTGTTCTCAAAGCTAAGCAGTGTTTGGCCTAGCTAGTACTTGGATGGGAGACTGCCTAGGAATACCAGGTGCTAAGTTCCTTTTTTTTTTCACGCCCTGTTTTGTTACCATGACGACCAATCAGTTCACCTGTCTTGTCTCACACCTGTTTTCACTTATCATGTTCATTATTTAAGCCACAGTTACCAGGTAGTCAGTCTGGCAACATCACCTCCTTCACGACCTCGATTATCTGCTTCATGCCTTGCTATGCTGTTCATTTTGTCCAGGTAAGTTTTGGTCATTCATGCCATAGCACAAGTGTTTTGTTTCATGTTTATAGTTCATAGCCTTTGTGCTAGTCTTTTGTTTCATAGCCAGAGCTTTGTACCTCCATTGTGAGCGCTTTTTGTTTGTTCCTGTTTTTTAGTTTTTGAGTAAATAAATTAAATATGTACCTACCTTCACGTCATTTCCTCTCCATTCGCTTCGCACCTCGGGAAAACAACCCAAGACCAAGTCCAAGCCTGACACCAATACGATTTTGGCGGGGGAGGGTCATGGCAGAAGTGCATTGTGGGTCATGAAATGCTAACTGCTATATGCTACTGCCGTAGCTATTAAAATGGATAATTTCATCGTTGGCGTTAACTTATAAAAAGTGAGAAGGGCTGAACAAAAACGGCACAGAAAAGGAGATCATGTACTGCAGATTACAAGCTGGACGTAGTGAAATATGCAGCAGAAAACAAGAGGAAACAACGCATACCTTTGGAGTTGGCAGAGTTGTTTAGAAGCGACATCGAGGAAGAAGATTTCATCGGATTTATCGATTAGGAGTGACAGATTGTTTGGTAAACATTGCATGTTCTATATGTTATACAAACCCCGTTTCCATATGAGTTGGGAAATTGTGTTAGATGTAAATATAAACGGAATACAATGATTTGCAAATCCTTTTCAACCCATATTCAGTTGAATGCACTACAAAGACAAGATATTTGATGTTCAAACTCATAAACTTTGTTTGTTTTTTTGCAAATAATAATTAACTTAGAATTTCATGGCTGCAACACGTGCCAAAGTAGTTGGGAAAGGGCATGTTCACCACTGTGTTACATCACCTTTTCTTTTAACAACACTCAATAAACGATTGGGAACTGAGGAAACTAATTGTTGAAGCTTTGAAAGTGGAATTCTTTCTCATTCTTGTTTTATGTAGAGCTTCAGTCGTTCAACAGTCCGAGGTCTCTGCTGTCGTATTTTACGCTTCATAATGCGCCACACATTTTCGATGGGAGACAGGTCTGGACTGCAGGCGGGCCAGGAAAGTACCCGCACTCTTTTTTTTACGAAAACAGGCTATTGTAACACTTAATTGTCTTGGTGAAATAAGCAGGGGTGTCCATGATAACGTTGCTTGGATGACAACATATGTTGCTCCAAAACCTGTATGGACCTTTCAGCATTAATGGTGCCTTCACAGATGTGTAAGTCACCCATGCCTTGGGCACTAATACACCCCCATACCATCACAGATGCTGGCTTTTGAAATTTGCGCCTATAACAATCCGAGTGGTTATCTTCCTCTTTGTTCTGGAGGACGCCACGTCCTCTGTTTCCAAATATATTTTGAAACGTGGAGTCGTCAGACCACAGAACACCTTTCCACTTTGCATCAGTCCATCTTACGTGAGCTCGGGCCCAGTCAAGTCAGCGGCGTTTCAGGATATTGTTGATAAATGGGTTTGGCTTTGCATAGTAAAATTTTAACTTGCACTTACAGATGTAGCGACCAACTGTAGTTACTGACAGTGGTTTTATGAAGTGTTCCTGAGCCCATGTGGTGATATCCTTTACACACTGATGTCGGTTTTTTATGCAGTACCGCCTGAGTGAACAAAAGTCCCTAATGTCATCGCTTATGTGCAGTGATTTCTCCAGATTCTCTGAACTTTTTGATGATTTTACGGACCGTAGATGGTAAAATCCCTAAATTTCTTGCAATTGCTCGTTGAGAAATGTTTTTCTAAAACTGTTTGACAATTTTCTTACAAAGTGGTGACCCTCACCCCATCCTTGTTTGTGACTAACTTAGCATTTCATGGAAGCTACTTTTATACCCAATCATGGCACCCACCTGTTCCCAATTAGCCTGCACACCTGTGGGATGTTCCATATAAGTGTTTGAGCATTCCTCAACTTTATCAGTATTTATTACCACCTTTCCCAACTTTATCACGTGTTGCTGGCATCAAATTCTAAAGTTAATGATTATTTGCAAAAAAAAAAAAAATGTTTATCAGTTTGAACATCAAATATGTTGTCTTTGTAGCATAATCAACTGAATATGGGTTGAAAAGGATTTGCAAATCATTGTATTCCGTTTATATTTACATCTAACACAATTTCCCAACTCATATGGAAACGGGGTTTGTAGTTATTTGAATGACTCTTACCATAATATGTTACGTTAACATACCAGGCACCTTCTCAGTTGGTTATTTATGCGTCATATAATGTACACTTATTCAGCCTGTTGTTCATTATTCTTTAATTTAAATTGCCTTTGAAATGTATATTCTTAGTGTTGGATTTTAGTAAATAAATTTCACCCCCAAAATGCGACTTATACTCCAGTGCGACATATATATGGTTTTTTCCTTCTTTAGTATGCATTTTTGGCCGGTCCGACGTATACTCCGGAGCGATTTATAATCTGAAAAATATTTATTTTGCAAAATTCTATTCACATCTGAATCGGGATTCCTATTTATAACGATTATAAATCACTTAAATATGTTCAAGCATGGATTTCTACAAAGATTTTAGGCCAACTCCCAGGTTACTCTCTGCACGCGTGAGATGCTTTTAGCTGTAACCTGCTCTAAAAACTTTTCTAATAATTTATATCCCATGTAATAAAATCTTGCCCCAAGTAGAGGAGTTCAAGTACCTCTGAGTCTTGTTCACGAGTGAAGTGAATTAGTGTGTGAAGTGAATTATATTTATATAGCGCTTTTCTCTAGTGACTCAAAGCGCTTTACATAGTGAAACCCATTATCTAAGTTACATTTATATCAGCGTGTGTGGCACTGGGAGCAGGTGGATAAAGTGTCTTGCCCAAGGACACAACGGCAGTGACTAGGATGGCAGAAGTGGGAATTGAACCTGAAACCCTCAAGTTACTGGCACGGCCACTCTACCAACCGAGCTATGCTAGGGAGTGAGAGAAGAGTGGATTGTGAGATCGACAGGCGGGTCGGTGCGGCGTCTTAAGCAATGCGGACGCTGTATCCATCCGTTGTGGTGAAGAAGGAGCTGAGCCGGAAGGCAAAGCTCTCAATTTACCGGTCTATCTACGTTCCCATCCTCACCTGTGGTCATGAGCTTTGGGTTGTGACATAAAGGACAAGATTACGGGTACAAGCGGCCGAAATGAGTTTCCTCCGCCGGGTGGCGAGGCTCTCTCTTAGGGTGAGAAACTCTGTCATCGAGAGGAGCCAGATGAGGAGGTTCGGGCATCTAGTCAGGATGCCACCCGAACGCCTCCCTAGGGAGGTGTTTCGGGCACGTCCGACCGGTAGGAGGCCACGGAGAAGACCCAGGAAACGTTGGGAAGACTATGTCTCCCGGCTGGCCTGGGAACGCCTCGGGATCCCACAGGAGAAGCTGGATAAAATGACTGGGGAGAGGGAAGTCTGGGCTTCTCTGCTTAGGCTGCTGCCCCCGTGACCCGACCTTGGATAAGCGGAAGAAGATGGATGGATGCATGGATGTAATGAAATGGGAGAATCGATTCTGAATGGTAAACTCACCTCAAGAATCGTAATGGAGTTGAATCGCCAGTTGTAAGATTTACATCCCCAGTAATCACAAAGCATGTGCTGGACTTTGTATGCATAGACAAAGTCTTGCCTCCGACCTGGTTGAGCAATTTTTATCAGCTGTGATATCAGGTCAGTAGTACTCATGGTGCCACTATAGAGGGTTATTCCTCGTGCTCACTTGGAGTCAAGCAGACATACTTAATTGAAGACCTTAAATCAGGGCTAGTCAACTGGCGGCCCCAGGGACAAATCAGTTCAAGACTTGAGAGACAAAGATTTTTGCAGAAAATTCCTAAAAACACTATTGTGCACCTATTCTATATAGGAACTGAAAACACACTGGCAGATCTTCGCATTGGCATTTTCACTTTGCAAGTAAACATAGAACGCTGGGCTGCAAACTGAATTGAGGCGTTCCCCTTTCATTTCTCTACTGTGAGTTAGTTTTTCACAATGTGATTTATGTATGTTACATGTTGTGTAAATCTTAAATAAAAACAGAATACTATGACTTGCAAATCCTTTTCAAACTATATTCAATTGAATAGAATGCAAAGACAAGATACATAACGTTTGAACTGGAACACTTAATTTTTCATTTGGAATTTGATGCCTGCAACACGTTTCAAAAAAGCTGGCTCTAGTGGCAAAAAAGACAGAGAAAGTTGAGGAATACTCATCAAACACTTATTTGGAACATCCCACAGGTGAACAGGCTAATTGGGAACAGGTGGGTGCCATGTTTGGGTATAAAAGCAGCTTCCATTAAATGGTCAGTCATTCACAGACAGGGATGGGGCGAGGGTCACCACTTTGTGAACAAATGCGTGAGCAAATTGTCAAACAGTTTGAGAACAAAATTGTTCAACCAGCTAATGCAAGGAATTTAGGGATTTCACCATCTACGGTCCGTAATATCATCAAAAGGTTCAGATAATCTGGAGAAATCACTGCACGTAAGCAATGATATTACGGACTTTTAATCACTCAGGCGGCACTACACGAAAAAGCGACATCAGTGTGTAAAGGATATCACCACATGGGCTCAGGAACACTTCAGAAAACCACTATCAGTAACTACAGTTGGTCGCGACATCCGTAAGTGCAAGTTAAAACTCTACTACGCAAAGCCAAAGCCATTTATCAACAACACCCAGAAACGCCACCGGCTTCGCTGGGTTTAAGCTCATCTAAAATGGACTGATCCAAAGTGGAGAAGGGGTCTATGGTCTGACGAGTCCACATTTCAAATTATATTTGGAAACTGTGGATGTCGTGTCCCCCAGAACAAAGAGGAAAGGAACCATCTGGATTGTTATAGGCGCAAAGTTCAAAAGCCAGCATCTGTGATGGTATGGGGATGTATTAGTGCCCAAAGCATGGTTAACTTACACATCTGTGAAGTCACCATTAATGTTGAAAGGTACATACAGGTTTTGGAGCAACATATGTTGCCACCCAAGCAACGTCTTTTTCATGGACGCTCCTGCTTATTTCAGCAAGACAATGCCAAGCCACATTCAGCACGTGCTACAACAGCGTGGCTTCGTAAAAAAAAAAAGAGTGCAGGTACTCTCCTGGCCCACCTGCAGTCCAGACCTGTTTCCCATCGAAATATGAAGCCTAAAATACCACAACTGAGACCCCGGACTGTTGAACTACTAAAGCTGTACATCAAGCAAGAATGGGAAAGAATTCCACCTGAAAAGCTTAAAAAATTGGTCTCCTCAGTTCCCAAACGTTTACTGATTGTTGTTTAAAGGAAAGGCCATGTAACACAGAGGTAAAAATGCCCCTGTGCCAACTTTTCTGCTATGTGTTGCTGCCATTAAATTCTAAGTTAATAATTATTTGCAAAAGAAATCATTAAATATTTTGTCTTTGCCGTCTATTCACTTGAATACATGTTGAAACTGATTTGCAAATCATTGGATCCTCTTTTTATTTATGAATCACACAATGTGCTGACTTCACTGGTTTTGAGATTTGTAGGATGTTTTTGTAGCTTGTTTACTTCAGATGCTGTCAGTAATCATTTGTTCAACTTCTTTAGTTATACCAGTGGTGTTCCTCAAAGTTCCATTTGCGGCCCTCTCTTTTTCCAACGCTTGGGCTTTTAACTGGAGGCCCGCTAGTTCAGTTACAAAAAACTTGTCTCACATTTTTGCAGCAGATTATCAAGAACACTGAAGTGCCACACTTCCGTCGGTAAACCAGCTGTGGCAACAAATGTAGCTTACCACCATGAATTGATTAATGTGATTAACGTGGACCCCGACTTAAACAAGTTGACACACTTATTCGGGTGTTACCATTTAGTGGTCAATTGTACGGAATATGTACTGTACTGTGCAATCTACTAATAACATTTTCAATTAATCAATCAATTATCTCTGACTAGCATTTTTTTGCAGAAGGTCCTTGAAAGCAGCGGAGCGCTCCCGTAGCTCTGAGAAAATAAATAGAGCTAAAACTAATGTCTACTGTAGTGGACGCTGGAATATACAAAATAAGCCTAATAGTGAAGGGAGAAGTTAGCTTTCTGAAATGTGGCCCTCAAAACAACTTTGTCGATTATTCCTCACTTAAAGTTACCATTAATCTACAGCAGGAGTCACCAACACGGTGCCCGCGGGCACCAGGTAGCCCGTAAGGACCAGATGAGTCGCCCGCTGGCCTGTTCTAAAAATATCTCAAATAGCAGCACTTAGCAGTGAGCTGCCTCTATTTTAAAAATTTTATTTATTTACTCGCAAGCTGGTCTGGCTTTGCTCGACATTTTTAATTCTAAGAGAGAAAAAACTCAAATAGAACTTGAAAATCCAAGAAAATATTTTAAAGACTTGGTCTTCACTCGTTTGAATAAATAAATTATTTTTTTTTACTTTGCTTCTTATAACTTTCAGAAAGACAGTTTTAGAGAAAAAATACAACCTTAAAAATGGTTTTAGGATTTCTAAACACATATACCTTTTTACCTTTTAAATTCCTTCCTCTTCTTTCCTGACCATTTAAATCCATGTTCAAGTATTTTTTTTTATTCTAGAGAATAATAAATACATTTTAATTTAATTCTTCATTTTAGCTTCTGTTTTTTCGACAAAGAATATTTGTGAAATATTTCTTCAAACTTATGATAAAAATTCAAAAAAAATATTCTGACAAATCTAGAAAATCTGTAGAATCAAAATCTTATTTCAAAGTCTTTTGAATTTTTTTTTTTAATTTTTGTTCTGGAAAATCTAGAAGAAATAATTGTCTTTGTTAGAAATATAGCTTGGTCCAATTTGTTATATATTCTAACAAAGTGCAGATTGGATTTTAACCTATTTAAAACATGTCATCAAAAATATATATTTTTTGTGAGGAATCATAAAGATGATCAGTGTTTCCACAAAGATAAATATCAATTATTAATAACAACATAGAGTTAAAGGTAAATTGAGCAAATTGGCTATTTCTGGCAATTTATTTAAGTGTGTATCAAACTGGTAGCCCTTTGAATTAATCAGTACCCAAGAAGTAGCTCTTGGTTTCAAAAAGGTTGGTGACCCCTCATCTACAGCGATATTCATACAAAATGATGCACTTTCTCTGAGTCAAATGTTTTTTTGCCAAACAAAAAAAAAAACACTACACATTTTGTGAATTGACACAAATTTACTTTCATGCAATACAGTACAATAATTGATTTGAATCCCACAAAAAATGTTAACTCAAAGTATATAAAAACAAAACATGACATTTACTTTTTTTTTTCATTTTGATTTATATAACTGGATATTGGTTTATACTGAAAACTGCCGTTGGCCTTTTGAAATAGTCCTGACTTCTGAATTTCAAAAGAGGGGAAAATGTTTTTAAGGCCTTCAGACTACACGGGTGCAGCTACAGACTTCTACAAATTAGTCCAAACATTCTCCAACATCTGGTGTGGTTATTTCAATATCCAACACAAATATGTCTCTGCTCCATGATGCCCAAAATCACAGCTACGAGCACATTTTTCCAGGGTGGGGTGCAGCTGTCAAAGCGGAGGCGTAAGGTAGTCGGGCTTTAAAAACAAAACAAAAAAAACAATCGTTCCTGCTGTTACTTTGCTAAACACATTGTGAGGCCCACCTTTACTATTTGAAGGATATGCAGAAATCTCAAACAGCCACACTCCATCAGTCTACCAGCTGTGGCAACAAATGTAGCTTACCACCATGAATGTGTGAATGTGGAGTGAATGAATGGTGGGTTCTCAGTTCTCCCTGTGAAGCGCTTGGGGTATCTAGAAAAGCGCTAAATAATCATAGTCCCACCCACGTACCAAACTGGTACTCATTCAGACTTTCATCCTTAAAGGGACAGTTAGTGAATGCTATGTGTGCTTTTCAGGCCACACCCCACCTTTTAGTAAGGAATCTGGATTTCGGACGTGTGCAAGACAAATGATCAAATATCTGATCCGACGTTATAACACGTAATGACTTAAAGTGCTGGAGTAACAACAATCACGGTTGGAAAAAAAAACTAAAACCAATTAAGAGGACTAGACTAACAAGTAAACCAAAAAAAACTACAAATTACAGTAGGTAGGACACTGGAATCCTTGGTGATGCAAAATTTGGAATGCTTCAAGGTGGATTATGGATTCCCTCGTTTCCTTTCGCACCACATATGAACCTTGACTTTGGTAACTGAAAGCTATTGAAGTGGTTGCATAGGGTTTTTTTTTCTCACCTGCTAAATGGCACCTCACATGCCACTGAAGACACTTATTAAAAAAAAAAAACCTGCATTTGCCGAACGCAGTCTGTTTTTCCACCCTTTAAAACCCGCAGAAAAAAAAAGAATCCCTCCGTTGCTTGGTTTTACTAAAAGACCCTCCTAATTGAAGCACCAAGGAAGTCACTGCAATGCGGGATGCATTTTAAATGTGAGATGTGGCTGCTATACACAGATGTACTTTTTCCACACATTCTTGTATACAGTGCATCCGGAAAGTACCAGCGCTGCATTTTCCCACATTTCGTAACGTTACAGCCTTATTCCAAAATAAAAAAAAATTAGTCCTCAAAATTCTACATGCAATACCCCATAACAAACCTGGGCAAATTAAGTCCCGGGGCCCGTTAAGCTTTTAAATCTGACCCGCCGGACATTCGCAAATAATTTTTTTTTTTTAGATCTTTAAGAGGGAAAATGTAGCTGCCATTATGATGTGCAGTGATGTTTTCTAATGAACTTAAGGCAGTGGTTCGGTGAGTCGACCTCAGGGGTTCGGCCGAGGTCTTCGTGTAAATACAAACTTCTCCCTGTTGGCATATCACGGATACGGCAACAGCTGATTTATTTGCAGGTGTGTAATTTGTTGTGAGTTTATGCACTGTCTGAGTTTTGTTGTTTGAAGGAGATGTTCATGCATGGTTCATTTTGTGCACCAGTGTAAAAAAGTGGTAACACTTTAGTATGGGGAACATGCAAATTAGTAACATATTGGCTCTTAACTAGTCATTAGGTACTAATTAATGCCTTATTCGGCATTAACCCTAACCAAATAACTCTAAATTAAGTCTTTATTACTTAGAATATGTTCCCCTAGTGTCCAAATAACTCAAAATTAAGTCTGTGTTACTTAGAAATCAGATCCCAGTGGCTTATTTTATTTTTTGAAGTTTTTTCAAAATTTTACACATCATGGAATATCCCGAAAAAAGGCTTTAAAGTACCTGATTTTCGCTATCTTTAAATCCATCGTCCATTTTCCTGTGACGTCATTTAGTGATGCCAACATGGCGGGTAGCACAGCAAGATATAGCGACATTAGCTCGGATTCAGACTCTGATTTCAGCGGCTTAAGCGATTCAACAGATTACGCATGTATTGAAACGGATGGTTGGAGTATGGAGGCAGATAGCGAAAACAAAATTGAAGAAGAAACTGAAGCTATTGAGTGAATAGCTACTGACGCTATTCGGCCATGTCTGCCTTAGCATCGCCGGTAAAATGTGCAGACCAAACGATCGGGACTTTCGCATCTTCTGACACTGGAGCAACTTAAATCTGTCGATTGGTAAGTGTTTGTTTGGCATTAAATGTGGGTGGAGAGAACGGCTGGATGCAAATATAGCTACAAATGTACATACAGCTAGCCTAAATAGCATGTTAGTATCGATTAGCTGGCAGTCATGCCGTGACCAAATATGTCTGATTAGCACATAAGTCAATAACATCAACAAAACACACCTTTGTGATTTCGTTGACTTTATCGTTGGAAATGCATCTGCAGGATATCCATACATCTCTGTGCCATGTCTGCCTTAGCATCGCCGGTAAAATGTGCAGACCAAACGATCGGGACTTCCGCAACTTGTGACACTGGAGCAACTTAAATCTGTCGATTGGTAAGTGTTTGTTTGGCATTAAATGTGGGTGGAGAGAAAGGCTGGATGCAAATATAGCTACAAATGTACATACAGCTAGCCTAAATAGCATGATAGCATCGATTAGCATGCCGTGCTAATCGAAGCACACACTCCACGTAAGTCAACTTGAATCCGTCGATCGGTAAGTGTTTGTTTGGCATTAAATGTGGGTGGAGAGAAAGGCTGGATGCAAATATAGCTAGAAATGCAATTACAGCTAGCCTAAATAGCATGTTAGCATCGATTAGCATGCCGTGCTAATCGAAGCACACTCCACGTAAGTCAACTTGAATCCGTCCCTGATCGTGTTGTTACACCCTCCGACAACACACCGACGAGGCATGACGTCTCCAAGGTACGGAAAACAGTCGAAAAAACGGAAAATAACAGAGCTGATTACTCGATATTTGTAATGTGTTTGAGAAAATGGCGGACTGACTACCTAGGTGACGTCACGCTGTGACCTCATCACTCTGAGAGCGACTAATAGAAAGGCGTTTAATTCGCCGAAATTCACCCATTTAGAGTTCGGAAATCGGCTAAAAAAATATATGGTCTTTTTTTCTGCAACATCAAGGTATATACTGACGCTTACATAGGTCTGGTGATAATGTTCCCCTTTAACTCTCATAATGGGGTATTGTCTGTAGAATTTTGAGGACAAAATTGAATTGAATCCATTTTGGGAAAAGGCTGCAACATAAGAATTTGTGGAAAACGTGAAGTGCTGTGAACACTATCCGGATGCGCAGTATTTTAAATCACAACTTGATGCAGTCTGTTGGACTATATCATCTTTTACTGTCACTTAAAATCGTCCCTCACGCACGCTAAATAGTCGGGCTACAATAAACTGACTGGCGCACACACTCCTGAACGCAAGCTTATTCCTCATGCGACGAGAATCTCTCCACTGGCTGCGTGTGAGCGTTTCAGTCAAGTATCGGTATATACTGCAAGGCTTTGGGACAGCGACGTCAGACGATGGTGGGAGACGAGGCGACGACGTCGTCCGCCTCCGCCTTCCGCTCCGGCGAGCAGCAGAGGAACAGACGACTGCCCAGACTCTTGAAGGCAAATCTGAAGTACATAATGTGCCCCATGGCCACGAAGGAGACGGAGATGATGACCAGCAGACCGAAGGCCTCCTGGTTTGGTGCCAGAATCACCATGATGAAGTGCAGCAGGTCTAAGAGGTAATTCATGGAGTTCTGGACGCCGTTGATCACGCCTCGCTCGGATTCCATCACATTCTCCTGGATGAGCTGAGTCACAGTCAGGTCAAAGGACCAAAGCCCTGTGAGGAAAAAGCGCCAAGGTCAGAGTTAGGACGATGAGTTTGTTGGGGACATATTGCGATATTATTGGCGTCAAGGGTTGGAGTTATTGCACTGACACCTGTAGTAAAAAGTCACCGGTGACTTGCGTCAACTGTGATTCAACTTGTAAAACCAATGACATCACCCTTTGAGAGTCATCCATTCATTTTTTACCACTTATCCAGTAGGGCAGGACCATCGAAAATGCGGCCCGGAGCACATTTTTTTCACACGTTCTAAAAATACTATTACAAAAACTAGTGCTGTGAAATAATGGTAGATGGGTTATACAAACCCTGTTTCTATATGAGTTGGGAAATTGTGTTAGATGTAAATATAAACGGAAAACAATGATTTTCAACCCATATTCAGTTGAATATGCTACAAAGACAACATATTTGATGTTCAAACTGATAAACATTTTTTTTGACGCAAATAATCTTTAACTTTGGAATTTGATGCCAGCAACACGTGACAAAGAAGTTGGGAAAGGTGGCAATAAATACTGGTAAAGTTGAGGAATGCTCATCAAACACTTATTTGGAACATGCCACAGGTGTGCAGGCTAATTGGGAGCAGGTGGATGCCATGATTAGGTATAAAAACAGCTTCCCAAAAAATGCTCAGTCTTTCACAAGAAAGGATGGGGTGAGGTACACCCCTTTGTCCACAACTGCGTGAGCAAATAGTCAAACAGATTAAGAACAACGTTTCTCGAAGTGCAATTGCAAGAAATTTAGGGATTTCTACATCTACGGTCCATAATATCATTAAAAGGTTCATAGAATCTGGAGAAATCACTCCACGTAAGCGGCATGGCCGGAAACCAACATTGAATGACTGTGACCTTTGATCCCTCAGACGGCACTGTATCAAAAACCGACATCAATCTCTAAAGAATATCACTACATGGGTTCAGGAACACTTCAGAAAACGACTGGCACTAAATACAGTTTGTCGCTACATCTGTAAGTGCAAGTTAAAGCACTACTATGCAAAGCAAAAGCCATTTATCAACAACATCCAAAAAACGCCTCCGGCTTCTCTGGCCCCGAGATCATCTAATATGGACTGATGCAAAGTGGAAAAGTGTTCTGTGGTCTGACGAGCCTACATTTCAAATTGTTTTTGGAAATATTCGACATCGTGTCATCCGGACCAAAGGGGAAGCGAACCATCCAGACTGTTATCGAAGCAAAGTTCAAAAGCCAGCATCTGTGATGGTATGGGGGTGCATTAGTGCCCAAGGCATGGGTAACTTACACATCTGTGAAGGCACCATTAATGCTGAAAGGTACATACAGGTTTTGGAACAACATATGGTGCCATTTAAGCGCTGTCTTTTTCATGGACGCCCCTTCTTATTTCAGCAAGACAATGCCAAGCCACATTCAGCACATGTTACAACAGCGTGGCTTTGTAAAAAAAGACTGCGGGTACTTTCCTGGCCCGCCTGCAGTCCAGACCTGTCTCCCATCGAAAATGTGTGGCGCATTAAAAAGAGTAAAATACAACAGCGGAGACCCCAGACTGTTGAACGACTGAAGCTCTACATAAAACAAGAATGGGAAAGAATTCTACTTTCAAAGGTTCAACAATTAGTTTCCTCAGTACCCAAACGTTTATTGAGTGTTGTTAAAAGAAAAGGTAATGTAACACAGTGGTGAACATGCTCTTTCCCAACTACTTTGGCACATGTTGCAGCCATGAAATTCAAAGTTAATTATTATTTGCAAAAGAAAAATAAAGTTTATGAGTTTGAACATCAAATATCTTGTCTTTGTAGTGTGAATTCAATTGAATATGGATTTGCAAAGCATTATATTCAGTTTATATTTACATCTAACACAATTTCCCAACTCATATGGGGCGGCATGGCGTAGTGGGTAGAGCGGCCGTGCCAGAAATCTGAGGGTTGCAGGTTCGCTTCCCACCTATTGACATCAAAGTCGCTGCCGTTGTGTCCTTGGGCAGGACACTTCACCCTTGCCCCCGGTGCCGCTCACACTGGTGAATGAATGATGAATGAATGATTGGTGGTGGTCGGAGGGGCCGTGGCGCAAACTGGCAACCACGCTTCCGTCAATCTACCCCAGGGCAGCTGTGGCTACAGATGTAGCTTACCACCACCAGGTGTGAATGAATGATGGGTTCCCACTTATCTGGGAGCGCTTTGAGTATCTAACAATAGAAAAGCGCGATATAAATCGAATCCATTATTATTATAATATGGAACGGGTTTGTAATTGTATAGCGCTTTTCTACCTTTTTAAAGGAACTCAAAAGCGCTTTGACACCATTTCCACATTCACCCATTCACACACTGACGGTGGGAGCTGCCATGCAAGGCACTAACCAGGACCCATCAGGAGCAAGGGTGAAGCGTCTTGCTCAAGGACCTAACGGACGTGACTAAGATAGTAGAAGGTGGGGATTGAACCAGGAACCCTCAGGTTGCTGGCACAGCCACTCTCCCAACCGTGCCACGCAGTCCCCAGCCTTACAAATCCAGTGCTTTGACACGTTTTTAAATATTTTCTGTCCATTGGAGAACTGAACAAAGACCAATTTATATGTTTTGCTTGGCGTTTCGTGGGAATGTGTATTCAATTTCACAATTTTCAACTGAACCTGAGGCACAGTGGAAATACTGCGGATTGATTGGTGGGGATTGAACCAGGAACCCTCAGGTTGCTGGCAAAGCCACTGACCCAACATCGCCATGCCGTCCCTGTCTTGATTAGTTATTTCGATCAGATCAATCACACTTTTGAAGTTAACATAATCACAATATTTCACTGGTTATTACTTGTGTGAATAATTTGACTTATTTTAACTTTTAAAAAAAATACCCCAATATTTGGACAATTTTATTGTTAGAATGTCACCAAGAAATGTTTTAATTTAAATAAAATATTTGGTGACACTTTAGTATGGGGAACATATTCTAAGCAACAAAGAGTTAATTTAGAGTTATTTGGATACTAGGGGAACATAAAAGGGTTAGGGTTAGGGGTACTAATAAGAAATAATTCTGAGGTTATTGAGGGAAGACTCTTAGTTAATAGCTTACTGGTTGTATAAGGCCATGCAGAATGAGGCATTAATAAGTACTTAATAATGAGTAACTAAGAGCCAATATGTTACTAATTTGCATGTTTTAATAAGCAACTAATTAATGGTGAATATGTTCCCCATTCCAAAGTGTTACCAAATTTTTAAATGACTTACCTAAAAGTAAGTAATTTATTTGCTCAAAATTTGCCAACATTTTTACTTTGGCCAAGAGCTGGTGGGCAGCCTAGGACAGAGTCAGCTCTATTGGTTGCTTTGTTGGGTCTGTTCCTGTCTCTGGCCGTGAGGCCCCCCCTTACCAGCAGGCGATGGCGTAGAGCAGGGGTGTCAAACTCATTTTAGATCGGGGGCCACATGGAGAAAAATCTACTCCCATGTGGGCCGGACTGGTAAAATCACGGCATGATAACTTAAAAATAAAGACAACTTCAGATTGTTTTCTTTGTTTAAAAATAGAACAAGCACATTCTGATATTATAAAAATCATGTTTTTTTTTACAATTACCTGTTGCGGTTAATAGTATATATACTTTTTTTTTGTTATTTATATTTTCTGAATAAATTATGTGATAATGTTCATCAGTCAACTCACTGGTGTTAATTTTCAATCTATAACGATAAAAAAAATATCAATCAAATTACAGTATGTTATTTATGTAGTTTGATCATTTTCCTCGACCGATGTACTAACATGTGGTTTATTTTGTACGTATGTAGCATCATCTACTAAGATACAAATAATTGCTCTTGCGACAGCTGTTTCTTTCATTCAAAAATTTCACGTTAATTTTCATACTTAGCAAACTCATTCAGCGGGCCGGATAAAACCTGTTCGCGGGCCTGATCCGGCTCTCGGGCCGTACCTTTGACACACACACCGGGGTGTATGTGTGTGTTGAGATGATTTTGTTCAATATTGTTCTTTGTCAATGCATGGTGCAATTGTATGTGCGCAATATGTATTATTTATTTCTCTTTCTTTTTGTTGTATTTCACTTTTGTAGCTGTATGTAGAAATGGCGCCAATGAAGTGGCAGCTGGTTCCATCAGCTCTGCTCTTTTGCTATACTTTGTTCCTTGATGTTTCCCTCTTGTTTTCATGTGTTTCTTACTTTATATTTTGTGGACTTTTTGTTCCTGCATTACAACCACATAATTTTCACATAGTGGGATAAAAAAAAGTCTATCAATCCATCCATCCATCCATTTTCTACCGCTTATTCCCTTTTGGGGTCGCGGGGGCGCTGGCGCCTATCATCCATCCACCAATATAAATTCCAGTCAGGGTCTATTTTGAAGTTGGAGTCTCCTCACTCATCTTTGCACTGACACATGCATTCAACGGACCACATTATAACTCAGGTAACCATAAGGTAAAGGAGCATGTGCAGTCAAAACAAATTTGTCATGTCTTTGTGATTGATCATGCTTTGTTTGGTTATGTTCTGTTGGTTTTTGGACTCTTTGTGCACTCTTGTTTTGTCACCATGACAACCATTAGTTTCACCTGTCATGTGTTCGGACTCATGCACCTGTCACTAATCATGTCTGTATTATTTAAGCCATAGTTTCCAGGTTGTCAGCCTGGCGACATCACCATTGATGCACTCTTGATACACTACTGATACCCCTGACATTGTTGCAGGCTCGTTTTTTCACGTCACAGTACCGTAAGTGTTTTCGTCTTTATGTCCATAATTCTGCCTGTTTGCTAGTTTTAGTTTTCTTAGCCAAGTTTGTTCTCCGCCTTGTGCGCGCCTTTTGTTTGGTACTTTTTGAGTGATTAATTCAATCATGTCATTACCTTCCCGCCTTGTCCAGTCCAGTCGCTTTGCACCATGGGAAAAAAAAAAAACGCTCCATAGCCCAAGTCCTGACAAAATCGCGCGATATGTACATGATTAATGCGGGAAAATTTGTAATTAATCACGTGAGTTAACTCATTATTTTACAGAGCCAAAAACACACACATAAAAGTGGAATAAATGCGCAAATAGGTGTATAGTAAAAAGTTAAAATGTACTAGGGGATGTAACGGAATGAAAATTTCATATAGTTAATGTCACCAAAATTATTACGGTTACCATTATTCCCACAATATT
The DNA here is from genome assembly GCF_033978795.1 of Nerophis ophidion. NCBI lineage: Eukaryota > Metazoa > Chordata > Actinopteri > Syngnathiformes > Syngnathidae > Nerophis > Nerophis ophidion. The sequence continues at coordinate 20,296,378 of NC_084623.1, forward strand.
GTTGAACGTGCTTAAAAAAGTACTCATACACACTCATAACCTAGTTTTATTGAAAAAATGCATAAATATCCACACAAAATACTTTTTGACAAAATAAATATGTTGTAATCCCAGCAGGCACAAGACATTGAAACAACGTCAAGAACTTGTTGAATTAGGCCCTGACATTGAGCAAGTCCAACCTAATGTTGGAACAACATGATTTTTGACGACATTTAATCACTGTTGGGTTCTGACGTTGATTTGACCATCGAATGTTGGTCATTTTACAACAAATATTGTACAACACGAAACAACATGCTTTTTGACAATGTTTGTTCAATGTCAGGTTGTGATGTTGAACTGACCATTGAAATTTGATCATTTCCCAACCAACAACGTGGTTAGATATTACACATCAAGGACAACGTTAGACACCAACCTCGTCTCGATTTACAAATACAACTATTTTTTAGAATGGAATAGAATAGAAAGTACTTTATTGATCCCTGGGGATTGCAACACTGTTTCAAAGTCAGTGTATGCATAATCAACATTGTTTCAATGTCTTGTGCCTGCTGGCTACTTAAGAGCCATATATGTTGTTGGGGTTTTTTAAGTGTTTAAATATGTTTATTTTCATCTGTTTTAAATCTGTAAAAGTTTTTGTGTTTTGTTATCATTATTATTATTTATTAAAAAAAACGTGTGTTGGTTGCGTCACCCCCGTTTTATGTGACGTCACGCAAATTCACTTCCTGTTGTCATATTGCTTCGAGTATCTCTGCTCAGAGAGCACAGCCTGTAGGTTTAATGTGTACAATTGAATATTTTATTTGCTAAGACAGTAATATTTTGACACAGGTTTAGATTGAGAAATGTTGTTTTTTAATGAGGAAATACATTAAGGTCTCTTGTTTTCATGTTAGCATTTAAGCTAGCTATCCATTCATCCATCCATCTTCTAACGCTTGTCCCTTTAGTGCTATCTTATTTCTCCAGTAAATGAGCAGTGTCACCGTTTCATAAGTTTATTAGTGTTATCCATAACGGTTTTACGACAATTTTAATTTAAAACCGAGAGAAATTGTTCCACAGTTAATCATTATACCATTTATCCTTACATCCCAGGGGAAAACGATCTATTTTTTTTTTCAAGCCAATACCAATACAAATAACTTCCTGCTTCTCAAGAATTATAAATATTAACTACTTTTAAAATTTAGTACGTGCGCATTTTTCTTTGCGTCTGGTTTTGGGGCAAATTCTTTCAAAACACAGTTTTGGCGTTTTTCAAATGGCTGATAAGGTATGAGTTGAAGCACAACATTTTTTATTTTTCTCCTCACAGATTGTTTGCAGAACATGAAGTACAAATAGCCCGCAATATGTCTTCCTTTTAAAACAATGAAGAAGCCCCACACGATTGACGTCATGTTTGTTTACTATGATCTCAGGATCAGTTTAAGACAAAAGTAGGAGAAAAGGAGCCCTCGATTTGCTCATCCGGACCCGCCTAGAGCACAGCCAGGAGGAGAGCCAGGTTTGGGGCTGGAGCCAGAGTGCGAGTGAGGACGAAAGAGAAAAAGACAATTGCTGTAAAGCAACTGAGAGAAAAATAAAATAAAACAATATTGTAACCCTAAAACAGGCTCTTGGTGGTCTGAAGAACCCCCAGGAGGGCAAGCCCTGCACTAACCAATAATAGATAAATTACTTCTTACCATTAACGCAACTTCTTGAACATAAAAATGCATGAGAATGTTTTATATTTTGAACGTTGTTTTTAACACTGTGATTACAAGTGGAATTATTCATTACTTATCCTGTTAAGCAATGTCAGCTCAGATTCAGCTGAGAGCCAGATGCAGTCATCAAAAGAGCCACATCTGGCTCTAGAGCAATAGGTTCCCTACCCCTGCACTAACCCCTCTGCCACCGTGAAGCCCCGCCTCCTAAAACAATTTAGTTGATAATACCTGTTATAGACCACTAATGGTAACATAAGATAGAAAGTGATATTATAATTTTTGGATATGATCTTCATCATCCCCAACAGTGCTTAGGAACAAACTAGCATCTCTCTAGCAATGGTCCCAATTTTCATGTTTTTGCCAGGAGATTTCAAGCTTCACTCCTTACAAAGTAAAACTATGGAGGACTGAGCTACAGCAATGAAATACTGTTACTTACCAACCCTCGCAGCAATGACTCCAGCAAACAGCAAGCTAACAGACATGTAGGTTTTCAGCGTTGGCAGATCTTCAGCTGGTGCACTAGTGGTCGTAGCATTTCCACCAAAGATGGCCGTGAGGCCCTGGTCGACCTCAGGCAGCATCTTCTCTCCCATGATGTGACTGTAAAGGTCCTGGAAAGGCGAGACGCTGAGGTCTAAGGGGCTCCCGGGCGCAAAGACTGAGGCGACGCACAGCATGAGACAAGAGAGCTGAGCTATGCCGGAGATGAAGCCGGTGCGGACCAGGCCACACTTCTTGCGAACCCACGTGAAGGCGACAGTGCCACAGATTCCCGACACTGCCGAGGCTCCCATCAGCAGACTGAGGATGGAGCCGTTGAGGCCTTGTGTGTAGGCGTAGCCTGTGGTGATGCAGTCGAATCCAAGTACTGTCATGTAGAGAAAAGCTAAGGACATTCCAGCGAAGAAAATGCTCTGATTGTAGTAGGCCACCCAACCGGCCTTGAAGGTGCGGAGAGGTTCGGCCACCTGATAACAGCAGCCTCGCTGTTTCGGGGAGTCGGACTTGACCACCACCGCGGTTTCATTCATTAGTGGCCGGGATGAATCCTCAGGACTTTGGCCGTTCTCTGATTCTGCAAGACAGCAGTCTGGATTAGTAAACAGGCCTTTAAAACCCAAGGGGTTATATTGGCCAATGTTTTCTTATAACATTGTTGATTTCAAAGAAAGTTCTGGAGAAAAATTTGATTCATGATTTACAAGATAGAGAGATCCTAATCTCATAAAAGGTAACATTTGCTAAGATTTCCCAGTCCGTAAGCAACCTTCAACGGCATCCATTGATCAGTAGAAACTACAAAACTCAAAACCAGTGAATTTGGCACGTTGTGTAAATCGTAAATAAAAACAGAATATAATGATTTGCAAATCCTTTTCAACTTATATTCCATTGAATAGACTGCATAGACAAGATATTTAATGTTCGAACAACACTCAGTAAACATTTGGGAACTGGGGACACCGATTTTTGACGCTTTTCAGGTGGAATTCTTTCCCATTCTTGCTTGATGTACAGTTTAAGTTGGTCGACAGTCAGGGGATCTCCTTTGTGGTATTTTAGGCTTCATATTGCGCCACACATCTTCAATGGGAGACATGTCTGGACTACAGGCAGGCCAGACTACTACCCGCACTCTTTTACTATGAAGCCATGCTGTTGTAACACGTGGCTTGAAATTGTCTTGCTGAAATAAGCAGGAGCGTCCATGATAACGTTGCTTGGATGGCAAAATGTGTTGCTCAAAAGCCTGTATGTACTTTTCAGCATTAATGGTGCCTTCATAGATGTGTAAGTTACTCATGCCTTGGGCACTAATACACCCCCATACCATCACAGATGCTGGCTTTTCAACTTTGCGTCTATAACAATCCGGATGGTTCTTTTCCTTTTAGTTCCGGAGGACACAACATCCACAGTCTCCAAAAACAATTTTAAATGTGGACTTGTCGGACCACAGAACACTTTTCCACTTTGCATCAGTCCATCTTAGATGAGCTTGTGCCCAGCACAGTTTCTGGGTGTTGTAGATAAATGGCTTTCGCATAGTAGACTTTTAACTTGCACTTACAGATGTAGCGACCAACTGTAGTTACTGACAGTGGTTTTCTGGAGTGTTCCTGAGCCCATCTTCAATTGAATATAGGTTGAAAGGGATTTGCAAATCATTGTATTATGTTTTTATCTAAGATTTACACAATGCGCCAACGTCACTGGTTTTGGGTTTTGTAATACATGAAAACTGTAAGACCAGACTGTTAACCTTCAATTGGGTTTTTTTTTAGATTTTCTCTCATTCTGTTAAAATAAACCTACAAGAAAAGTTATGAACTATTCATGTATTTACTTCCAAAACAAGCAAAGATGAAGCCTTCATTCCCCATACTCTCTGTACCTTTCGAAGGGCTGAGCTGTTTGAGTTCATGCTGGTCTTTCTGACCAGCTTTCACAGCCAGTGCCGGCGTCTTCTGATAGACCTTCCACAGCAGCATGTATTCCAGACACATGGAGCACAGGTTCCAGCCCGAGATGAAGCCACAGCCGATGAAGTGGGAGCCAAAGGCCATTATCTGGCCCACAAGCATAGGAGCCAGGATGTTGGTCAGCTGGTCAATAATCCGTACTGTGGCGTTCATGTCTAATATGTGCAAGAAAGAGAATGCGGACAAATGAACATTGTCCCAATGTATTTATGTAAATGTCGTACTTTTTACATAGAACAAGCATGACATATAGCACTGGCTACAGTCGTAGTCAAAAGTTTACAACTTGTAAAGAACATAATGTCATGGCTGTCTTGAGTTTCCAATAATTTCTACAACTTTTTTTTTTTTTTGTGATAGAATGATTGGAGCACATACTTGTTTGTCACAAGAACATTACCCAAACATATTGCTGGGTATTGTGGCCAAACTGCTCAATTTTTGTTTCATCTGACATCACATGGACAGAGATAAGACCTTCTGGAGGACAGTTCTGTGGTCAGATTAAACAAAAATTGAGCTGTATGGCCACAATACCCAGCAATATGTTTGGAGGAGAACAGGTGAGGCCTTTAACACCAGGAACAACATTCCTACCGCCAAGCATGGTGGTGGTGGTAGTATTATGCTCTGGGCCTGTTTTGCTGCCAATGGAATTGGTGCTTTACAGAGCGTAAATGAGACAATGAAAAAGATTACCTGCAAATTATTTTCATTTCATTTTTTTCAAATAATTTATTTATTCATTTCAGGCAGTGACCTAAAAAAATATATAATAATAAAAATAAGTACAAAGTTGACAACACATAATAATATAAATTAATATAGTGCAAAAAGTAATGTATAGCATGTAATGCATGATTGTCTAGTTTTGCCTCAAAGGAAGTGGGAAGAAGATAACTTATTTAATCCCACCCCCATTTCTCCATTCAATCATTATTCACATTAGTTTAAAGATTATAATACAAATGTTGTATCATAGTGGCATTACCGCAGGTAACATTAATTATTACACTGTTACAATAATTTGTATCAACAATGTAGGAATAATGAATACACCAACAACGGTAATTGACAAAAATGCAACAATGGTAATAGACAACCTCCCAATATTAGTAATAGACAACATAGCAATAATGGTAAGGAAACATTGAGCACATAACACTTTGAGAAAGAGTACAACAGCAGGTCAAATTAAAGACCTTCATCTCTATATTTGAACCAGACCCGATGTTTGTATAATAGATTAAAATCGATAATCTTCAGGACAACCTAAAATCATCAGCCCGGAGGTTGGGTCTTGGCCGCAGTTGGGTGTTCCAACAGGACAATGACCCCAAACACACGTCAAAAGTGGTAAAGGAATGGCTACATCAGGGTAGAATTAGGGTTTTAGAAAGGCCTTCCCAAAGTCCTGACTTAAACATGTGGACAATGCCCAAGAAACAAGCCTATGTCAGAAAACCAACAAATTTAGCTGAACTGCACCAATTTTGTCAAGAAGAGTGGTCAAAAATTCAACCAGAAGCTTGTGGATGGCTACCAAAAGCACCTTATAGCAGTGAAACTTGCCAAGGAACATAACCAAATATTAACATTGCTGTATGTATACTTTTGACCCAGCAGATTTGGTCACATTTTCAGTAGACCCATAATAAATTCATAAAAGAACCAAACTTCATGAATGTTTTTTTTTTATGACCAACAAGTGTGTGCTCTAATCACTCTATCACAAAAAAATAAGAGTTGTACAAATTATTGGAAACTCAAGACAGCCATGCTATTATGTTCTTTACAAGTGTATGTAAACTTTTGACCACCACTGTATGGAGAGTAGCATAAGGACATAAAATGTAAAAAGGAGACTAAATTGAGGGTCAAAGTCTGAAACGGTGAACATACGTGATAAAGGATCACGTGAAGTCCACGTGAAGCACAAACACTGACCTGCCAACTTGCTGCTGTCCTGACCTGCAACAACCACCACCCAGTCCCTCTGGATGGTGATGGATGTCGCGGTGCTAGCAAGGTTGGCGATATTGGCAATGCTGATCACCAGGATGTAGCAGGTGGTCTGAAAAACGGGGAAACTGGGGTTACTCATCACATTAGCTAAAATTCCGGACTACTTTTTTCCTGCACTTTGAAACCTGCGGCATATAAAACAGTGCAGCTAAATAAAGGATTTTGCTCTGCTAACGGCCACAATGCAAATAGTTTTCATAAAACCCAAGCAAAGACACTGAAACGGTATGTCATTGTTTGTGCTATGGCGCCATCTTTTGGGACATGTTTTGTCATTGTAGGGTGAACGTCTACAGTATTTCCTTTGGTTTAGAGCTTTCAACCAGACATACAAGTGCCATTCCATCTACTAGTTTTCCATAGCGTTTTTACCCGTATGGAATATTCTTTCATCACTCCAAGTAACATTTGTAATTTGAACAATATAATTAAAACAACTGATAGTTACTAAACAGTAATGTAATCAAGCTAGCATTGTTAGCATAAGCCAATATGCTAACATGTTTGCAAATGTCTCTGTTAGTGTTATTAACTTAAAATGGCATTCTTTTTGTATTGTTTCAGTTTCACGAATTCCTCAGTAAATTCACCAAGATATAACCGCAGAGTTATTGAGTCCGTTTA
>NC_084623.1:20308245-20375745 GCF_033978795.1 Nerophis ophidion
AACTCATTTGGTGAAATCCCTAGGTGGGGTTCGTTAAAGTACGACCCCTTTTTTCCACCGAAAAATGGAAGACGAAAATCAAAATGGCCAACGGGAATTTTTGTGGAAGTGGTATAAAATTGAATGGTCTGAATGAGTGGAAAAGGTTGGTGTCAATATTTTGTAAATCTGTTGAGAAATGTTGAAGTAGTAACATGTTGAATTGAGAAATGGTATTACAGAATTCCTGGCATTTTGGGAAAACAGAGAATTTTTCCACTTCAAAAAATAACTTTGTTTTTTGGTCCTGATTAAGAGAAATGGTTTGACGGTGGAACGGTTGAAATGCATTGAAAAATGTGGAAGGAGTAGTCGCCAGAAAAAAGGGTGGAAATAGGGCTTTGGAAAAGCAGGAATTCTGGAAAATCCTGGAATTTTTTTTCACCTTGGAAAAATGATAGTTTGAATTTACAGAATGGTGGAATGTATACCAGTATTAGTATAGTACCGCGATACTAATGAATCATATTCGGTACTGTACCGCTTCTGAAAAGTACCATCCCTGTAGGACGAGGAATAGCTAGACATGTTTCAACACACACTGTGGGGCGGTATAGCTCGGTTGGTAGAGCGGCCGGGCCAGCAACTTGAGGGTTACAGGTTCAATCCCCGCTTCCGCCATCCTAGTCACTGCCGTTGTGTCCTTGGGCAAGACCCTTTACCCACCTGCTCCCAGTGCCACCCACACAGGTTTAAATGTAAAAAAATAGATACTGGGTTTCACTATGTAAAGCGCTTTGAGTCACTGGAGAAAAAGCGCTATATAAATATAATTCACTTCACTTCACTTTAGCTCATATGCGCCAAAATGTAAACAAAGTCCATTGGAAGATCTACAGCTAACATCCACTGTAATGATACCAAATACATGGAGCGTATCTTGCCGACACTACTATGATTACGTCGATATTTTATGGCATCACATCTTTTTTCGTTTTTTAAAAAATGTATATTGTGTTTATAAACCCAGGAAATATTTTCCTGGACACATGAGGACTTTGAATATGACCAATGTATGATCCTGGTACTACTTGGTATCGGATTGATACCTAAATGTGTGGAATCATCCAAAACTAATGTAAAGTATCAAACAAGAGAGGAATAAGTGATTATTACATTTAATAGAAGTGTAGATAGAACATGTTAAAAAAAGTAAGCTGATAATAACAAGTAGATTAAAATAAATTTTTTATCACTTGCCCTTAATAATTTTGACAAAATAATAAAATGAAAAATGACACAATATGTTACTGCATATGTCAACTGACTAATTAGGAGTCGTTGTTTGCTTATTTACTACTAAAAGACAGGACAAACTTGCAATATGGAACATATGTTTAATGTACCGTAATATTTTTTGTTAAAATAAAGCCAATAATGAAATTTTTTTTGGTCCCCTTTATTTAGAAAAGTACCGAAAAGTATCGAAATAATTTGGGTACCCGTACCAAAATATTGGTATGGGGAGAACACTAGTTGAAGGTGAAATGGTTTGAATAGGTTGAAAAATGTGGAAATGGTTAAAGTTTGAAAAATGGCCAATTAATTTTGAATGGGAAAAATGTCCCGAAAAACCTGAAATTCTGGGAAATCCGGGAATTTTTGGAATTTGTCAATTTGCCGATTCCCGAATAGGCTGAACAGTTTGAAGTTGAAATGGTTTGAATCGGGTAAAAAATGTGGAAGGTAGAGCGCGCCAAAATCTGGAGAAGAACAAAAATAATAAGTTAAATAATTGCGGTGCTCTGTAGGGTTTTCTTCGCTAATTAACAAATGAGAAGATACATATTCCCTAGGTTCACTTAGAACTGAACTAAAGTCTACTGCCAATGCTTATTTCAGGCATATGTAAGAGATTTTGAAAGGGTCATAAATTATATTGGCGTGGAAGTCCATATCAGTTAAGTAAGTGTACTCGAGGATTAAGGGTCAGAACACTTTCAGCAAACTATCCCATCAGATCATGCCGAAAGACTGAGCAGCACACTGGGCAACTTACCAGCAGCCATCCATTGTAAACCTCCACAAGCTGTTCTTTGAATCGGAAAACGACCATCAGGAGAATCCCACACACCATGACGCAACTGTTCTGGACAAGCAAAGAAGTCTGGGCCACTATGGGAAACAAAATTAGGGACAGAAATGTTAGCAAATACAACAAGTTTGCTGTCGGATTTGGTTTATTCCAGTACTCCACAAGCTCTTAGAGTGCACTTCATGTTAAATTGTTATATTGTATAAAATAGAAATATTACGTTGGGATGTTCAGATCAGGGTTGATTCCACTACCGATCATCCATGAGTATCGATCACTAGTATTAACTGTACATTTTTCAATTGATTTAAAGTGAGTGCTACTGAAAATTTCAATGCAATATTCTAACTATTTCCTTATTCTCTTGTGTCACATTCAATTGTTTGAGCAAAACAAAGGTCAACAGTGTACAATTACTAAACAAAAGCAAAAATTAATACATATCTACTACTCATAAATATTTAGCTTTTCCCCTCAAAGTCCTCCTGTGTACAAGGAATTCTACTCTGAGTTTGCAAACAATGACAAAAACATTGATCCGCCCTCCTCGCCAAGAGTTGCTATTCTAAAAATCTCTGTTGTAACATGCTACCATCCACCCTTCTTAAACTTTCCTAAAGACTTATTGTTTGAAGTTGTACAAAGTTAGCTTAGCAATTAGCACACATGTATATATATATATATATATATATATACATATATATATATATATATATACATATCGCGACAGGCAGATCGGTGCGGCGTCTTCAGTAATGCGGACGTTGTACCGATCCGTTGTGGTGAAGAAGGAGCTGAGCCGGAAGGCAAAGCTCTCAATTTACCGGTCGATCTACGTTCCCACCCTCACCTATGGTCATGAGCTTTGGGTCATGACCGAAAGGATAAGATCACGGGTACAAGCGGCCGAAATGAGTTTCCTCCGCCGGGTGGCGGGGCTCTCCCTTAGAGATAGTGTGAGAAGCTCTGTCATCCGGGAGGAACTCAAAGTAAAGCCGCTGCTCCTCCACATCGTGAGGAGCCAGATGAGGTGGTTCGGGCATCTGGTCAGGATGCCACCCGAACGCCTCCCGAGGGAGGTGTTTAGGGCACGTCCAACCGGTAGGAGGCCACGGCGAAGACCCAGGACACGTTGGGAAGACTATGTCTCCCGGCTGGCCTAGGAATGCCTCGGGATCCCTGGGAAGAGCTAGACGAAGTGGCTGGGGAGAGGGAAGTCTGGGCTTCCCTGCTTGGGCTGCTGCCCCCGCGACCCGACCTCGGATAAGCGGAAGAAGATGGATGGAGATATATATATATATATATATATATATATATATATATATATATATATATATATATATATATATATATATATATATATATATAAGTGTGTGTGTTTGTCTATCTTCAAAGAAATTAAAATGTGATTGAACTCAAAATTTGGCCAAGGTATGAATTTAGGCCTAACTGTAGGTCTGCTATGCGGACCACTACATTACCAGGCCCCGACTTTTTTTCTTTAAGATTAAACCTATAATTAATTCCTTGTAAAAAAAAATGAGTGCTGATAATTAATAGTTTATGTATAGGGTACTGAATGCAAAAATTCAATCAAACTTTTCTAGCAGATATATTTTGAATAATTAGCAAAGTGATTTTTCCATTCTGCACCCCAAAAGTATGCAGTGTTAACTCACCCTTGAGTCTGGGGTTCCTGTCCACCCAGTCCCCAATGATGGCCCCCAGCAGCAGCACAGATCCAGCCACCACCAGCCCGTAAACGGCTGTGAGCAGCAGGCTGTTCCCGTACAGTTCTACCAGGAACACCGCCACCGCAAAGTTCCACATCCGATCACCCTAGAAGTCCAAATTCAGATTAAGTAATACATTTGATTTATGGTCTCATAATTATATAGGTCAGCATATATGGGTTCTCCTAAGTCAAACAAAATGGAACATGTCGTTGTGTAAAACATGTTGATTATTATTATAATCTTTATTATAAACTTAATTGGTATTGCTTAAAATACGGAATTTGATGTTTTGAACACATACTGAATTTGGGTCAAGCCACATGGATTTTCAGTGATATTCAAGAAGAAAAATAAAACCTGTTCATTGGTAAGAGGCGGTATCATATTCACAGCTCAGTTGATCGCAATCAAGGACGCCTTTTGGTGTAAAACCATGCCAGCTAATATTTTAAAAGGAATTTTTCTCAGCAAGAGTACACATTTGAGGAATTTCAGCTATCAACTGAAAAGCGATCTACCGGTAATGTGCAACCCCCTGATGACACGCTGCAAAAAATAGCTGACAAATTATAAGATAAAGACTAGATTTTAGGGAAAAAATACTAAAAACTAGTGAAATTATCTGTCCATGCAGCTCTATTTACCTGATAAGAAATCCTAAATTAAGATTTTAGTATTTAGAAATCAGCAGGACTTTTGAATAAGTATTTTATACTGAAAACGAGCAATATTCAACTTACAGTGCTTAAACTAAGCATCCTCGGGTTGTTGCAGAATCTTTAAACAAGATTCTCTATTTGGGAGAAACCAAAAATGATTGTTAACTTTTTTGAACGGTTAGCTTCTAAATTTTCATGCTAAAATTAAGATTATGATGTAAAGTCAATGACTAAAAATGAGTAAATAGCTCTTAAAACCAGGTAAAATTTTATCAAACTAAAATATAAAATTTTGGCAAGTGGCAAATAATTTGCAGTGCAAAAAGGCAAATTCTGCTTTCAAGCACGACAGACTCACATTTATGTATCAAATAGGACACTCGCAAACCAATACAAATAGGGTGGTCACACTTTATCTTTTTACCTCGTTTTTATCACATGGCAGTGATTAAAGAAGTTCATCTCAATGCTTGGCAGTGCCTTTTGACAAAATGTGATGTATACAGTATTTACATAACTGAGGTGTTCCTCATGGCACCCCATTAAGTCCTCTTCTTTTTGGCAGTCAGGTTTTTTTCGTAATGTGATTTATTTTACTGTAGCTTGTTTCCTTAAGATGCAATCAGTTGTCAATTGTTTAACTTCTTTAGTTCCTTAAGGTTCCATTTTAGGTCCTCTCTTTTTCATTATCTGGGCTAGGATTGCGCACTATAGACTATATACGATGTATAGACTATATACGATGTAGATTACGTACATTTGGCAGACGATAGAGCTTTAAATACTACCGTTATATTGAGATAATTCATGTTGACACATTCTGTCCTGCAAATTTGACAAGGACAAGCGAACAATCGCGCCCCTCAACTGATTTGTAGCGTCCTTGTTAGCTCACCTCCATGGCGGCTAACAAAGCAATTTTATTAAAAGTGTCATCCCCAGTGGGCGAGAAATAGCTAAACATTCTACACTAGACATCGTTGGAGGATGTGCTAACGGCTAAATGCAAGCGAGAGCTCTTGCATGTAAACAAAGGTGGGTGGCTCTATACAATTATAGTAACGGTAAAGTATATTTTCAGTATATGGTCAATACTATAGTGGTTACAGCTACACCTTTTTTTTACTGTTATTGTTTACGAACTCGGGAAATAAGTCTCTGGACACACAAGGGCTTGAAAAGCAAGAATCCAAAAAATAGTTGTAATAAAAATGTAATCATTAAATTATTTAGAAATGTTATCCATCCACCCATTTTCTACCACTTGCCCCTTTTAGGGTCACGGGGGGGGCTGGAGCCTATCCCAGCTGCACTCGGGCGGAAGGCGGTGCAAGGCCAACAAAGATAGACAGACAAGCATTCAAATTACTTGTAATTACAGAAAGCAACAGGCTTGTCCTGCTCTGTCGTCCACTAATTATGGACATTTGACATGTTTATTTTACACTTGAGAAGTGTGTGTCCATCTTAAACATCCATTTATGTTCCAAAACATTTATCTTAGCGTGTTTTTGTTAGTAGATGAGAGCTTATCATCACACTCCAACATCTCTGTCATGTTGCTTTTTTGCTGGATTAGCAGTGCAAATTATAAAACTTTAAAAAAAAAAAAAAAGATTTTTACATCACACACATTATATGTATATATATATATATATATATATATATATATATATATATATATATATATATATATATACACACATATCCATCCATCCATTTTCTACCGCTTATTCCCCTTCGGGGTCGCGGATATATATATATATACACACACACACACATATATATATATATATATATATATATATATATATATATATATATATATATATATATATATATATATATATATATATATATATATATATATATATATATATATATATATATATATATATACATATATACATATACACACATATATATATATACACACATATATATATATATATGTATATATATATATATCGTGCACTAATTGACTAAAAGAGAGCGCACTTTGCCGATGATGATGGGAAAATTGATTTTTATACAATATGATTTGCCCTAGTGGATAGGAGACACCAAGAGTAACAAGCGGTAGAAAATTAATCAGAAAGGACAGACTTAAAAATAATAATAATAATTAAAAAATATTTCTATATTTTATTTTTTATTTTTTTTAACTTTGTACTTCCCGCGGGCAGTTTGGGGACCCCTGCCCTAAAACGTTAGTAACTTAAACACTGTAACGTAAAAACAAAAATGTTTGCAGCACAAACGGGTAAAAAATTTGGGACAATTTGGACAAGTTTGGGAAGATTTTGACAAGGTGGGGTTGGGGAGGCCGGTTATGAATCCCAATTTGTTAATAACTTAAAAATTATAATAGTTGGACCAAATCTTTCCGCAGAACAAACAAGCACACATGAAGCACAAAAAAATGGAAAATGTTTCGGGAGATTGGGACATGATATGGATAATACCACTTTAATACCATGAAAAACATAAAAAGTTTGCCCAAACATTTTTGCAGCACTAACAAAGCACAAATGATTGGGGCTGATTTGGGGAGATTGAGAGGGAGGACTGGTTATTAATTAAAAAATGTTTTGATAAATCCTAAATTATAATTGTTAGACCACAATTTTTTGCAACACAAACAAATGGAACAAGTTTGGGGAGATTTTGACAGAGTTGGGAATGTAGTTATGATTAACAACACATTAATACCATAAAACTTTAATAACTGTAACACACAAATAAAGATGTTTGCAGTACAAACGTAGCACAAACAAATGTAACAGTTTTGGGGAGATTTTGGCACAGCTGGGGGCATAGCTATGATTAAAAACACGCTAATTAGAAATTATTTCCATGAAATGTTAATAACTTAAAAACTACAACTCACAAACAAAATATTATTATCTCACTTAGTATGTCCTCCAACAGTGTCTCAAGTAGAATGTTTAGCTATTCCTCGTCCACTGGGGATGACACTTTTTTAAAAACTTGCTTTTATTAGCTGCCATTGGAGGTGAGGATTTCTGAGAAGTGGCGTTGCACTTTGGAGGGACGTTAGCCGCTAGAAAAGATGCTACATTGCATTGAGGGACGCGATTCTTCACTTTTCGCTGTCAAATTTGCAGTAGAGAATGTGTCATCAGACTATATCAATAGTATTAAAAGTTCTATCGGTATAGTAAGCGACAAATTGTTATCTCACTTGATAGTAATCCTGTTATAATACACACAGTATGCAGGCTTTTTTGAGTGGGCTTGATGCATAGCATACATGTAATATGTAATATTTTTCTAGAAAAATGACCGTAAGAAAGTGCTAACTTACCCACGTTGAAAGGTGATACACAGTAATATACCGAAAAATCTACAATTGTAAAAAAACAAAAACAATTTGGCAGCTCAATTTTACTGTAGAGGTGCAGTTTTTTTATTTACAGTAAAAAAACAAAAGTACATTTTACAGTAAAATTCTGGCAACTGAGCCGCCTTTTTGCCTTTTTACCATAAAAACAGCGATATTGTTTTTCCATTTACAGTAATACACACTACATTTTGAGGTGAAATTATTGCCACTTAACCATATTTTTTTTACATTTTAGTTTTTAATGGATCTACTGATAAAAAAAAATGCATAAAAAAATTGTGTAATAATAGTATTTACTTTTAGAAGAGGCCCTCTGGGGCCAAACATAATTGCGACATGGCCCCTCGGTGAAAACGATTTGGACACCTTTGAGTTAAAAATGTTTGTAGCACAAACAAAGCACTAACAAATGGAACAAGTTTGGGGTGATTTTAACGACTTGGGGACAACTTCACACATAAACAAATAAATAAAGATTATCCGGTTCTCAGTCATTATTCAATTTGGGGGGGGGCTACAAAAATAATTGAGATTAAGCACTGGTATAGTAATTGACAAATTATTATCTCACTTGGCATATCCTCCAACGGTGTCTCAAGTAGAATGTTTAGCTATTCCTTGTCCACTTGGGACGCCACTTTTAAAAAAAAATCGCTTTTATCAGCCGCAATTGGAGGTGAGGATTTCTGAGAAATGGCTTTGCACTTTGGAGGGACGTTAGCCGCTGGCAAGAACGCTACATTGCGTTGAGGGACGTGATTGTTCACTTGTCGGTGCCAAATTTGCAGGACAGAATGTGTCATAATATAAAAGCTCTATCAGTAAGTGACAAATTATTATCTCACTTGATAGTAATCCTGTTATAATACACACAGTATGCAGGCTATTTTGTGTGGGCTTGATGCATAACATATGTGTAATATGTAATATTTATCTCGAAAAATGACCCTAAGAAAGTGCTCACTTACTCACGTTGAAAGGTGATATACAGTAATACACCGAGAAATCTACAGTTGTAAGAAAACAAAAACAATCTGGCAGCTCAATTTCACTGTAGAGTTGCATTTTTGTTTTATTTACAGTAGAAAAACAAATTCTGGCAACTGAGCTGCCTTTTACCATAAAAACAGGGGTATTGTTTTTCCATTTACAGTAATATACACTACATTTTAATGTGAAATTATTGCAATTTACCATAATTTATTTTACATATTAGTTTTTAAAGGATCTACTAATAAAAAAATGCATAAAAAATTGTTAGAAGAGGCCCTATGGGGCCAAACATAACTGGGACGTGGTCCTCGGCGGTGAAAACGACTTTGACACCTCTGAGTTAGACCAAAACAAGTTTGCAGAACAAACGAAGCACTTACAAATGGAACAACGACTTGGGGCCAACTTCACACGTAAATAAGAAAAGATTATCAGGTTCTCAATCGTATTTCAATTTAGGTGGGAGGCGGCATGAAAACAATTACAAAAATAATAATTGAGATTAAGCACTGGTATAATAATTGACAAATTATTATCTTAGCATATCCTCCAACAGTGTCTCAAGTAAAAATGTTTAGCTATTCCTCGTCCACTGGGGACAAGACTTTTAAAAAAAAAATTGTTTTATTAGCCGCCATTGGAGGTGAGGATTTCTGAGAAGTGGGTTTTCACTTTAGAGGGACGTTAGCCGCTGGCAAGGACTCTACATTGCGTTGAGGGACGCGATTGTTCACTTGTCGCTGTCAAATTTGCAGGACAGAATGTGTCATAGTATTAAAAGCGCTATCGGTATAATAAGTGACAAATTGTAATCTCAATTGATAGTAATCCTGTTATAACGCACACAGTATGCAGGCTACTTTGAGGGGATTGATGCATAACATACTATGTGTAATGTGTAATATATTTATCTCGAAAAATGACCCTAAGAAAGTGCTAACTTACCCACGTTGAAAGGTGATACACAGTAATACACCGAGGATTCTACAGTTGTAAAAAAATAAAAAAACAAACTGGCAGCTCAATTTCACTGAGTTGCATTTTTGTTTTATTTGCAATAAAAAAAACAAATGTACATTTTACAGTAAAATTCTGGCAACTGAGCTGCCTTTTACCATAAAAACAGGGGTATTGTTTTTCCATTTACAGTAATATACTCTACATTTTAAGGTGAAATTATTGCAACTTACCATATTTTTTTTTTACATTTTAGTTAAAAGATCTACTAAAAAAAAATGCATAAAAAATTGTTAGAAGAGGCCCTATGGGGCCAAACATAACTGCGACGTGGTCCTCGGCGGTACAGGGGTATTGTTTTTCCATTTACAGTAATATACTCTACATTTTAAGGTGAAATTATTGCAACTTACCATATTTTTTTTTTACATTTTAGTTAAAAGATCTACTAAAAAAAAATGCATAAAAAATTGTTAGAAGAGGCCCTATGGGGCCAAACATAACTGCGACGTGGTCCTCGGCGGTGAAAACAACTTTGACACCTCTGAATTAGACCAAAACAAGTTTGCAGAACAAACGAAGCACTTACAAATGGAACAATGACTTGGGGCCAACTTCACACATAAACAAATAAGAAAAGATTATCAGGTTCTCAATCGTATTTCCATTTAGGTGGGAGGCGGCATGAAAAAAATTACGAAAATAATAATTGAGATTAAGCACTGGTATAATAATTGCTCAATTATTATCTCACTTAGCATATCCTCCAACGGTGTCTCAAGAAAATTTTTTAGCTATTCCTCGTCCACTGGGGACGACAGTTTTATTTAAAAAATTGCTTTATTAGCCGCCATTGGAGGTGAGGATTTCTGAGAAGTGGATTTGCACTTTAGAAGGACGTTAGCCGCTGGCAAGGATGCTACATTGTGTTGAGGGACGCGATTGTTCACTTGTCGCTGTCAAATTTGCAGGACAGTATGTGTCCTAGTATTAAGAGCTCTATCTGTATAATAAGTGACAAATTGTAATCTCAATTGATAGTAATCCTGTTATAACACACACAGTATGTAGGCTATTTTGAGGGGCTTGATGCATAACATATCTATAATATGTAATATTTTACTAGAAAAATGACCCTAAGAAAGTGCTAACTTACCCACGTTGAAAGGTGATACACAGTAATACACCGAAAAATCTACAGTTGTTAATTTGCGGGTAAAAAAAAAAAAAAAAACTATCTGGCAGCTCAATTTTACTGTAGAGTTGCAGTTTTTTTTTTGTTTACAATAAAAAAACAAATGTACATTTTACAGTAAAATTCTGGCAACTGAGCTGCCTTTTTACCATAAAAACAGCGATACTGTTTTTCCATTGACAGTATTATACACTACAATTTGAGGTGAAAATATTGCCACTTGCCATATTTTTTTTACATTTTAGTTTTTAAAAGATTTACCAATAAAAAAAATTGTGTAGTAATAGTATTCATTGTTAGAAGCGGCCCTCCGGGTCCAAACATAACTGTGACTCTGCCCTCGGTGAAAACGACTTGGACACCTCTGAGTTAAAAACGTTTGTACCACAAACAAAGCACTAAGAAATGGAACACGTTTGGGGTGATTTTAACGATTTGGGGCCAACTTCACATATAAACAAATAAAGATTATCCGGTTCTCAGTCGTATTTCCATTTAGAGGGGGTGTGAAAACAATGACAAAAATAATAATGGAGATTAAGCACTGGTATAGTAATTGACAAATTGTTATCTCACTTAGTATATCCTTTTATCAAGTCCTCGTCCACTGGGGACGACACTTTTAAAAAAAAACAGTTTTATTAGCCGCCATTGGATGTGAGGATTTCTGAGAAGTGGGTTTTCCCTTTAGAGGGACGTTAGCCACTGACAAGGACGCTACATTGCGTTGAGGGACACGATTGTTCACTTTTCGCTGTCAAATTTGCAGGACAGAATGTGTCATAGTATCAAAATTTCTATCGGTATATCCGGGGTCGCGGGGGGAGCTGGTGCCTATCTCAGCTACATTCGGGCGGAAGGCAATGTACACCCTGGACAAGTCGCCACTTCATCGCAGGGCCAACACAGATAGACAGACAATATTCAGAGTGTGAATGTTGTCTGTCTATTGGTATAGTAAGTGACAAATTATTATCTCACTTAATAGTAATCCTGTTATAATACACACAGTATGCAGGCTATTTGAGTGGGCTTGATGCATAACATATGTGTAATATGTAATATTTATCTCGGAAAATGACCTATAAGAAAGTGCTCACTTACCCACGTCGAAAGGGCATGACCCATATAGATAAGGAATTTTGCTGAGAGGAAAAAATCTCCAATAGATTCTGTGAACGACACACAAGAACAAATCATGTTTCAGACAATGCTCCATATTGATCCCAGTTGGTCGGTTCGCTGACAACGAGAAGCACAAAATGACAATAAGAACAATAACCTACCACAACAAGTCTTCTTGGGTGCGGAGTTATCCATTTTTCAAAGCTGTTTGAACGTAAAACCGCCTCGGCCGATGTATTTGTTTGACGTTACAAAACACGGCTATTTCTCCATTTAACAGCATTAAATTAAAACTGGAAGAAAAAAAATAATGCAGTCCGGCTTCCTTGATTCTACCTTTCCGAACTTAGCTATCACTGTAGCTGAAGTTGGAAAGAAATATTTAGATGGAAGAGCGAGTGGGAGAAAGCACCAAACTAGGGTCTGTTGTCCTCACACGTCACTTGTAAGACGACCGCCTCTGTTGTGCAGCTCTGTGTTGACGTCCTGCGCCTATATAGCCCTCCCACCGCGTCACGTGACCGCTCGGGCTCCATTGCCGGTCACGTGACGCCATTACTCCTCAACTATTTGTCAACTCTTTGAGTCAAACTGCTTGTCTGCAGTCCCAACGCCATTCCCAAACAGTAACAAAAAGGCGGCCAATAAAACATTACATTTAAAAATATACACTTCTAGGCATATCCATCCATACGTACATACATTTTATACCGCTTGTCCTGTTCGGGGTCGCGCATATTTTCATTTATTTTTATCAATACACCAGGGGTCACCAACCTTTTTGAAACCAAGAGCTACTTCTTGGGTACTGATTAATGCGAAGGGCTACCAGTTTGATACACACTTATATAAATTGCCAGAAATAGCCAATTTGCTCAATTTACCTTAAAAAAATTAATATATATATGTATATAAAAAATGGGTATTTCTGGGGTACATTTTTTTTCTTTTACGGAAGGTTTTTTGTAGAGAGTAAATGAAGAAAAAAAACAGTTTAAAAGAGGAGAAAACAAGAAAAAAAAGAAAATTAAATTTTGAAACATAGTTTATCTTCAATTTCGACTATTTAAAATTCAAAATTCAACTGAAAAAAAGAAGAGAAAAACTAGCTAATTTGAATCTTTTTGAAAAAATTAAAAAAATAATTTATGGAACATCATTAGTAATTTTTCCTGATTAAGATTAATTTTAGAATTTTGATGACATGTTTTAAATAGGTTAAAATCCAATCTGCACTTTGTTAGAATATATAACAAATTGGACCAAGCTACAATTCTAACAAAGACCAATCATTATTGCTTCTAGATTTTCCAGAACAAAATTTTCTAAAGAAATTCAAAAGACTTTGAAATAAGATTTAAATTTAATTCTAAGGATTTTCTGGATTTGCCAGAATATTTATTTGAATTTTAATCATAATAAGTTTGAAGAAATATTTCACAAAATATTCTTTGTCGAAATAAGGAAGCTAAAATGAAGAATTAAATTAAAATGTGTTTATTATTCTTTACAATAAAAAAAAACTTGAACATTGATTTAAATTGGTAAAAACGTATATTTGTTTAAAAATCCTAAAATCATTTTTAAGGTTGTATTTTTTCTCTAAAATTGTCCTTCTGAAAGTTATAAGAAGCAAAGTAAAAAAATAAATTAATTTATTTAAACAAGTGAAGACCAAGTCTTTAAAATATTTTCTTGGATTTTCAAATTCTATTTGAGTTTTGTCGAGCAAAGCGAGACCAGCTTGCTAGTAAATAAATAGAATTAAAAAAATAGAGGCAGCTCACTGGTACGTGCTGCTATTTGAGCTATTTTTAGAACAGGTCAGCGGGTTACTCATTTGGTCCTTACGGGCTACCTGGTGCCTGCGGGCACCGCGCTGGTGACCCCTGCAATACACTGAGTCGGTTATCCCATTAAAAACAAACTGTGCCGTATTTAAAGGCCTACTGAAACCCACTACTACCGACCACGCAGTCTGATAGTTTATAAATCAATGATGAAATATTAACATTGCAACACAAGCAAATACGGCCGGTTTAGTTTACTAAATTACAATTGTAAATTTCCCGCGGAGTTTCTTGTTGAAAACGTCGCGGAATGATGACGCGTGCGCGTGAGGTCACGGACTGTCAGGAAATATTAGCGCTGCACCACTAGCGGCTAAACGTCGTCTGCTTTAATCGCATAATTACACAGTAATTTGGACATCTGTGTTGCTGAATCTTTTGCAATTTGTTCAATTAATAATGGAGACTATAAAGAATAATGCTGTTGGTGGAAAGCCGTGGATTGTTGCTGCCTTTAGCACCGAAACACAGCCGGTGTTTCTTTGTTTGTTGTGAAGCTTTAACACAGAGCGGTCGAGCGAACATGTTTCTCTACATCAACCAGCAAGTTTTTGGATGGGAAAATTGTGATATTAGGTCTGCTCTTATCATTAGTGACCTCCTCCTGCAGCTCAAAAAGGCAGCTGTGATCTTGGCTCCTCGGCTTCTCTCAGAGACACTGGCGTTCACCGCAGCCATCCGACTTTCAGGTAGGACTTTACAATCTCACTAAAACACTATTAAAACAATAAGCAGAAAAGGGATCTTCCAAAATTATCCTAGTAAATGTGTCTAGGTACATCTGAAACTCCCACTGCCGCCGCCTGAAACCGTCGCCTTTTCTTTTCTTTTCTTTTTTGTGTGCTTCACTCCAACTTTCCTCATCCACAAATCTTTCACCCTCGCTCAAATTAATGGCGAAATTGTCGCTTTCTCGGTCCGAATAGCTCTTGCTGCTGGAAGTTCACATTATAAACAATGTGAGGATGTGAGGAGCCCTACAACCCGTGACGTCACACGCTCATCGTCTGCTACTTCCGGTAAAGGCAAGGCTTTTTTATTGGCGACCAAAAGTTGCGAACTTTATCGTCGATGTTCTTTACTAAATCCTTTCAGCAAAAATATGGCAATATCGCGAAATTATCAAGTATGACACATAGAATGGACCTGCTATCCCCGTTTGAATAAGAAAATCTCATTTCAGTGGGCCTTTAACCAATGATAATTAAAATACGTCTTACCATTAATGCGACTTCATGAACAGGTATGGTAGAAAACGGGTGGGAGAATTAAAATGAATGAGAATGTTTTATATTTTGAATGTTATTTTTAACAATGTGATTATGTTATAATATTTTGTATATATTATCACACAACTTTTATGCTTAAGGGCCGTTGCTATAATTACTGTCAATTGTGCTGAAGTGGTATTTTTCTTTGTCTGTGCAAAGCTGGCAATTCGAAAGATTGCCAGCCAGTCTGGTATCAGTGTCTGTGTCCCGGAACAGCCTGCTGACTGCCAAGGCCGAACACTGCCGTGACGCAGACAGAGAAGAGAGACAAGGCGATATCACCAGCGTCAACACATTTATTGCGTCTAACTGGAGTTGTCGAGATTACCCCCTTCCGTCAGCGACAGCTTCAGGTATGTTAAAAGGGACCTCCCAAATAAATAGACAAAGCACGCGGGCTGGACTTTTAGAACGTAGTTTGGATCTGTAACTAGAATAAGGCCCCAAAACACATGTCTCCTCATTGAGCCAAATTGAACTCTGTCTCTGCATGATTCCTTGCTTCTCGTCTGTTTAATGGATGTCATCAGTGTTTGAACCCGACAGATTACCAGCGGATATATTCATTTCTTATCATGTTAATAAATGTCATCTAAGATTTATCTGAGAGCCAGATGCAGTCATCAAAAGAGCCACATTTGGCTCGAGAGCCATAGGTTCACTACCCCAGCCCTAGTGGCTCCCTGGACCTCTTTTAGCATACTTGTCAACCGTCCCGATTTTCCCGCGAGACTCCCGAATTTCTGTGCCCCTCCCGAGGGCAACCATTCTCCCCAATTTCTCCCGATTTCCACCCGGACAACAATATCGGGGGTGTGCCTTTAGCGTCCTCTACAATCTGTCATCACGTCCGCTTTTCCTCCCTACAAACAGCGTGCCGGCACAATCACATATTATATGCGGGCTTTACGCACACTTTAGTGAATGCAATGCATACTTGATCAACAGCCATACAGGTCACACTGAGGGTAGGCGTAAGAACAACTTTAACACTGTTCCTAATATGCGCCACACTGTAAACCCACACCAAACAAGAATGACAAACACATTTCGGGAGAACATCCGCACCATAACAGAACATAAACACAACAGATGTAATGTAATAATAATCTACACGATTTACCTTGGAGAGTGGACTTCTATCTCTATCACCTTGGAGCTGCTTTTCCGTCAAACACACCATCAGCAGTTCCTCCATATTTGTATGGATAAGTATCCACCGGTTAGATATTATAAACCATCCATAGCTTTTGGTTTACTGCATCTGTTTTAGTATGGACTAACAGTGCTACAGATACTAACCGGTAGTAGAGAAATTATCAGTTTATTGCAGGCAACAGTCTGATGTCGCTCGTAAATAATGATTGTAGGATCTCATACAGATCTTCTCCTCCAAATAGCGTCCGTTTGCCCACAACAAACTTCTTTTGTTGATCCTGTACAGCTGTACATATTTTGTTTTATCAAGTTTTGGCGTCATTTAACCCCAACTTTTTGGGGCTTTTCAACTTTTTGATCAAGGTTCTTTCATTTTTTAAGACAAAGTTTACAAATACACCCATCTCAAGACTCATTTATGTATAACTTTTGGATAGATCCAGTTTGGACCACTTGAACTGTCACTTTTATTTTCTGCTCTGTCCCCCCTTTCATGTATGGAGAGAATATCAGGTGGTCACAAATAATTTCTGGAAGAACTGCTAGCTGTTCCAAGTCGTGACCCAGGAATGACTACTCTTTGAAGCACAGTTGGTGACGTCTCTACATTGTCGACTTGTCTACATGGAAGAATATCCTCCTGCAACCAAGTGGAGGAGTTCAAGTACCTAGGAGTCTTGTTCACGAGTGGGGGAAGAGTGGATTGTGAGATCGACAGGCGGATCGGTGCGGCGTCTTCAGTAATGCGGACGTTGTATCGATCCGTTGTGGTGAAGAAGGAGCTGAGCCGGAAGGCAAAGCTGTCAATTTACCGGTCGATCTACGTTCCCATCCTCACCTATGATCAAGAGCTTTGGGTCATGACCGAAAGGATAAGATCACGGGTACAAGCGGCCGAAATGAGTTTCCTCCGCCGGGTGGCGGGGCTCTCCCTTAGAGATAAGGTGAGAAGCTCTGCCATCCGGGAGGAACTCAAAGTAAAGCCGCTGCTCCTCTACATCAAGAGGAGCCAGATGAGGTGGCTCGGGCATCTGGTCAGGATGCCACCCGAACGCCTCCCTAGGGAGGTGTTTAGGGCACGTCCAACCGGTAGGAGGCCACGGGGAAGACCCAGGACACGTTGGGAAGACTATGTCTCCCGGCTGGCCTGGGAACGCCTCGGGATCCCCTGGGAAGAGCTAGACGAAGTGGCTGGGGAGAGGGAAGTCTGGGCTTCCCTGCTTAGGCTGCTGCCCCCGCGACCCGACCTCGAATAAGCGGAAGATGATGGATGGATGGATCTCCACTCAGCCGGTGCCAGTTTGTCCGTTGTCTGCGGTAGAGTTTAGTCTGAGCACACGTACTCTGTCTTTTTGCCTGCATCTTTTGTAATCATGTTTTTGTATTTCCTCAGGTGGAGGACATATTTTGACCTGCTTTTCCTGGAGCTGAACTTTTGTTACAATTGATTTATTGAGTTGAGGACATGGACTGTGAGAACAATGCGCACTGGACTTTCCAACATTGAATTTGACCAGACCCAAGATTTATGGCGAAGTGCCATTAAAAACAAGGAGCTGAAAAGGCTGAAAGTGGACATCGCAGCACTTTAGGAAACCCGACATGGTGATACACGCTAAATAAAATAATCTAATTACACTCTTTTGCGGAAGGACCAGATGGCGCACTGTCAGCAGAGGTGCACGCATCTCCAGCCGCCGAGGAAACGCGGGTTCGACTACGCGTCATGACAGTACCCCCCTTATGCAAGGCCCCTGACGAGCGCCGGGGCGCATCAGATGGACAGAATTTCTGGGAGCAGTCAGGCCTTTGAGGAGATCTGGTTTTGGCTGCAGGATTAGATTTCTGCTTTTTGCAGATGATGTGGTCCTGATGGCTTTATCTGTCCAGGATCTCCAGCTCTCACTGGATCGGTTCGCAGCAGAGTGTGAAGCGACTGGGATGAGAATCAGCACCTCCAAGTCCGAGTCCATGGTTCTCGCCCGGAAAAGGGTGGAGTGCCATCTCCGGGTTGGGGTGGAGACCCTGCCCTAAGTGGAGGAGTACAAGTACCTAGGAGTCTTGTTCACGAGTGGGGGAAGAGTAGATCGTGAGATTGACAGGCGGATTGGTGTGGCGTCTTCAGTAATGCGGACGCTGTATCAATCCGTTGTGGTGAAGAAGGAGCTGAGCCGGAAGGAAAAGCTCTCAATTTACCGGTCGATCTACGTTCCCATCCTCACCTGTGGTCATGAGCTTTGGGTTATGACCGAAACGACAAAATCACGGGTACAAGCGGCCGAAATGAGTTTCCTCCGCTGGGTGGCGGGGCGCTCCCTTAGAGATAGGGTGAG
The DNA here is from genome assembly GCF_033978795.1 of Nerophis ophidion. Lineage (NCBI taxonomy): Eukaryota > Metazoa > Chordata > Actinopteri > Syngnathiformes > Syngnathidae > Nerophis > Nerophis ophidion. Next base: position 20,326,964 of record NC_084623.1, read on the forward strand.
AAGCTCTGCCATCCGGGAGAAGCTCAAAGTAAAGCCCAGATGAGGTGGTTCGGGCATTAGTCAGGATACCACCCCAACGCCTTCCTAGGGAGGGGTTTAGGGCGCGTTCAACCGGTAGGAGGCCACGGGGAAGACCCAGGACACGTTAGGAAGACCATGTCTCCCGGCTGGCCTGGGAACGCCTCGGGATCCCCTGGGAAGAGCTGGACGAAGTGGCTGGGGAGAGGAAGGTCTGGGCTTCCCTGCTTAGGCTGCTGCCCCCGCGACCCGACCCGGGATAAGCGGAAGAAGATGGATGGATGGATGTAGAAGGACCTAGGAACAAGTGAACCCAAAATATATGACGCTGGCTTTGCAGAGCACAACAGACTACTGAAGACCAGCACACCTCAAGGTATTTCTAAGCGCATCATCACCTTGCAGCCACTACAACAGGAACATGCCAAATCATTAGTGCCTATGCTCGAACACTAACAACAGGAAGTGAGGAAAAAGACCACTTCTATGAAGACCTTTACAGACTCACCCAAAACATCCTTGCTAAAGATCAAGCTTTCATTCTCTACAACTTTAATGCTTGGGTAGGTGCAGAGAATCAACTGTGACTAACTTGCCCTGGTCATTTCAGATTGGGAAAGATCAACGAGAACGGCCACAGACTACTGAAATACAGCGCAGAAAACAACCTTTGTATCATGAACAACTTCTACAATGGCAAGGACCACCATGGAGTTTCATGTCGTAACCAAAGATCGGGCCACTGGCACCAAATTGATTGTGTAATTGTTAAAAGAGCTTACATTAACACAATGAGATCTACAAGATCATATCAGAATGCAAACTGTAACACAGATCTCAATACCACTAAGAGCAACCTAGAGGCAAAGGTTTTATTTGAAAAGCAATTTAAAACTTGAAAGACTCCGCACCTGATCTGATGTGGTCTGGTTTAAGAACAGCAAGCTATGAGTCAGCTTCTTACGCTTACATGACCATGAGAACATCACGAGAGGACTGGATCGAAATCGACACATCAATACTGAATGTTACAAAAGGAGAAACGGTCAGCCCTCATGGTCCACAAAAACAGACAGCACTCTCCGCCGCCTAGAAGCAGGTAAGTCCAAACTACAGCGGGAGACAAGAAGTTCTGCCCATGAGCCCAAACTACTGGGTGAATCTCTGTACAGAGACAAAACAGAAATAAGACACTGGAAACTTAAAAATTATGTATGAGAAGATCAGAACTGCGGGCAGCACGGTGGGACAGGGATTTTGTGCATGTGCCTCAAAATATGAAGGTCCTGAGTTCTTTCTGTGTGGAGTTTGTATGTTCTCCCCGTGACTGCGTGGGTTCCCTCCGGGTACTCCGGCTTCCTCCCACTTCCAAAGACATGCACCTGGGAATACTGTAGATTGATCAGCAAAACTAAATTGGCCCTAGTGTAAATGTTGTCTGTTTATCTGTGTTGGCCTTGCGATGAGGTGGCGACTTGTCCAGGGTCTAACCAGCCTGGATGGATGGTCAGGACTGCACTTAGCCCACAGGTTAATAAAGTTGCACCATGCAAATCCCTGACAGGACAGTTGATCACCATACTTGCCAACCTTGAGACCTCCGATTTCGGGAGGGGGGCGTTGTTAAGAGGGGATGAGTATAGTTCACCAACTCGAGTATTTCATATATATATAAATATATGTATGAAATACTTGACTTTCTGTGAATTCTAGCTATCTTTATTTGTTATATATATAAATAAAATAAATAGTTGAATTTCAGACGGCACCTATCACATACACAGTAATAAAAACACAGTTGTTCTACTAATTGTACTGTGCTTGCTGGTTACAAAAAAACAAACAACAACACTTACCTTTCACTATTTCAGTAACCTTTGTTCTGTCATTTGCGTACTGGTGAGAGTCACTTGCTGTCAGGTGCGCAACACCACGTAAATCGTTGGCCAATCAAAAAGCAACCCCATAACGCTAAAGCCAACATTCACCAGGAGATTGCAACAGACAACATAGAATCACTCTATTACAGATGGCGTCGCCATGGCTGTAACTTCCTCGTTCTTCTGCTTTGTCTCCTTGTGTGTGCAGTTTTTTATAAAAATCCGTAGATGTTGTAACGTGATTGGGCAGGCAAGCTGTTTATATAGTGGGAAAGCGGACGTGAAAACAGGCTGTCCCCACTAAGGTCCGTCCCCTCCAGCTTTGCTGAATTTTGGGAGAAAATTTCTTCCGGAAGGTTTTCAGGAGAGGAGCTGAATTTCGGGAGACTCCTGGAAAATCCGGGAGGGTTGGCAAGTATGTTGATCACAGACAAGAATCAGCAAATAAATAGATGGGTTGAAAATTATTCAAACCACTACTCACAAGAACAAGCCGTGGACAACAGCACGTTGGAACCAATAGCTCGACTCCCGGACGATGACAGACCTGGACACCATGCCCACAAAGGGAAAATCTCTCAAAAGCAATCGAGCGATCAAGTGGAAAATCTCAGAGCAATGACACCTGCACAGGTCCTGAAAGAGAACAAGGACATTCTGCTCCCCCATCTCTACAAGTTGTTAACTGTATGCTGTAGTCAGGGTGAAATACTTCACGACATGAGAGACTACAACATCATAACACCCTACAACGCGGGTTTGGCAACCCGCGGCTCTATCTTTAGTGCCGTCCTAGTGGCTCTCTGGAGCTTTTTCAAAAATGTATGAAAAATGGAAAGAGATGAGGGGAAAAAAATATAAAATATATATTTTTTGGTTTTAATATGGCTTCTGTAGGAAGACAAATATGACACAAACGTCTCTAATTGTTATAAAGCACACTGTTTTTATTAAACATGCTTCACTGATTCGAGTATTTGGCGAGCACCGATTCGTCCTACTAATTTTGGCGGTCCTTGAACTCACCGTAGTTTGTTTACATGTATAACTTTCTCCAACTTTCTAGGCTGTTTTATGCCACTTCTTTTTCTGTCTCTTTTTGTCCACCAAACTTTTAACGTTGTGCATGAATGCACAAAGATGAGATTTGTTGAGGTTATTGACTTGTGTGGAGTGATAATCGGACATATTGGGTCACTGCATGACTGCAAGCTAATCGATGCTAACATGCTATTTAGGCTAGCTATATGTACATATTGCATCATTATGCCTTATTCGAGATCATTTGGTTTCCTTTAAGTCCTCTTAATTCAATTTATATCTCATGACACACTATCTGTATGTAATATGGCTTTTATTTTGTTGCGGCTCCAGACCTATTTGTTTTTGTAATTTTGGTCCAATATGGCTCTTTCAACGTTTTAAGTTGCCCACCCCTGCTCTACAAGAACAAAGGTGACAAGGGAGACTGCAATAATTATTGAGGCATATCCGGAATGCAGCTGAGATAGGCTTCAGCACCCCCCACCACCCCAAAAGGGACAAGCGATAGAAAATGGTTGGACGGATGGTATCTTTGCTGAGCGCAACAGGGAAGGCATTTTCGGGGATCATCTTGAAGCGCCTTCAGAAACAGGCAGCTCGAGTCCATCCAGAAAGCCAATGTAGGTTCAGGTCAGCGCGCTTAATTGTGGATATGATCTTATCTCTCCAAGAGTTGCAAGAAAATTGCCGCAAGCAAAACTTACCATTTCACGTAGCCTTTGTCCACCTGACGAAAGCTTTTGACGCATTTGGTAGGTCAGGTATTGTGTACTAGGCAAAGGGAAGGAGGCAACACCAAGACAGAACTGCGGTTTTAGAAGGTTTATTAAAACCTTTAATGAATGTGTGGGGGATGTATGCTACCACTAGAGAATGAATGCAGACGATGTGTGGAAAAAACAATGTGGAATTTACCAGAGGGTGTTGTCTGTGCGTGTTGGATGTATCTTTCGTCGAATCAAAGGGGGAAGGCGAAGAGACAGTCAACAGGGAGGTAAGCGGTCGGGGGCTGTAGAGAGGCAACGATGTCCGGGTCCAAGCAGTGGTCAAGGATCGGGGAGGGCAAGCAAAGATCCAGGAGGAGGTCGTGAGGCAGGACACGATCACAGAAGACACTGTGGAAAACACAAAAGACATCAAGTCGGGATCGAGTAAGAGCACAAGAAGGCGAGGAAAGAACAAGAGAGGGTTGTCAGACGTGATGCTTACTCAAGGGAGATTGGCTACATTCTGGCGAAAGTCTCCTGGCTTCACTGGTCTTTTATGCCTCTCCCTCTCGTCAAGTCCAGGTGTGTTGATTATTGATTTTGTGCAGGCTCGTTGCGTGGGCGTGCTGCGCTCAGCATGAGTGGAGGCGTGACTAAGCACGCCGTCAGCGGAGGCACATCTTAGCGCGCTGTCAGAGGAAGCGCCTGCCATTCCAGCCGCCGAGGAAACGCAGGTTCGACTCCGCGTCATGACATCGGGTCTGTATATGGAGCTTCAAATTTTCCGCATACTCTACTCAAACTTTTGATGTCCTTTCAATGATGTGATGATAAAAAAAATACTTTTTGACGGATTAATCGGGCAGCACGGCGGTAGAGGGGTTAGTGTGTCTGCCTCACAATTCGATGGTGCTGAGTAGTCCCGGGTTCAGTCCCACGCTCGGGATCTTTCTGTGTGGAGTTTGCATGTTCTTTCCGTGACTGCGTGGGTTCCCTACGCGTACTCCGGCTTCCTCCCACTTCCAAAGACAAGCACCTGGGGATAGGTTGATTGGCAACACTAAATTGGCCCTAGTGTGTGATTGTGAATGTGAATGTTGTCTGTCTATTTGTGTTGGCCCTGCGATGAGGTGGCGACTTGTCCAGGGTGTACCCCGCCTTCCGCCCGATTGTAGCTAAGTTAGGCACCAGCGCCCCCTGCGATCCCAAAGGCAATAAGCGGTAGGAAATGGATGGATGGATGGACAGCTTAACCTCCAAAAGTTTTAAGATAAAAATCAGATTTAAGCAAGGTTGCGTTTTGGCACTAACACTCTCGTACAATTGTGCAATCTTAACAAAAATTAAAGGTTCCCGTGCTGTAATTGAGAAGCTAAACGTAATAACATTGATCAAACTCGAGGTTTCAACTGATAGTGAACCAAATTTATACATAAGCAGGAAGTCAGAAAAACAAAAACAAAGGGTATACTGTGCAAGTTACACCACGTGGCCTTTATAGGCACCGGTGAATCTAAAGCATTGCCTTTACCAAGAGAAGCAAGCAGTTTACAAACAGAATGTCCCTAACTCTGATGAAACACACATTGCTCAAAACACACACACTTGATGTGTTTGTGTTTGAGAGTTGGCAGCACTGTTGCCAAGTGTGCTGCACGTACTGCAGGCACAAACACAAATAGCCGTACGCTCGTGGTGATCAATCACCGAGATGACAAAAGTACCCTTTCTGCGAGAGCCCAATTTTTTTTTCATTCATTCAAGAATAAAAATGTATCTCTCCGTCATTAATTCTCCTAAAGTAAGTTTTGATATCTGACAGTGCCTTTATTTGAGTTCTCATCTGAATAAACAGATACAAAATATAAATAGCTCCAACAGAGGCCTACTGAAACCCACTACTACCGACCACGCAGTCTGATAGTTTATATATCAATGATGAAATATTAACATTGCAACACATGCCAATACGGCCTTTTTAGTTTACTAAATTACTATTTTAAATTTCCAGCGAGTTTCTTGTTGAAAACGTCGCGGAATGATGACGCGTGCGCGTGAGGTCACGGACTGTCAGGAAATATTAGCGCTGCACCACTAGCGGCTAAGCGTCGTCTGCTTTAATCGCATAATTACACAGTATTTTGGACATCTGTGTTGCTGAATCTTTTGCAATTTGTTCAGTTAATAATGGAGACTACAAAGAACAATGCTGTTGGTGAAAAGCGGTGGATTACAGTTGTCTTTAGCACCGAGACACAGCCAGTGTTTCTTTGTTTGTTGTGAAGCTTTAACGCAGAGCGGTCAAACGAACATGTTTTCTCTACGTCAACCAGCATGTTTTTGGATGGGAAAATTGTGATACATATCTTACCGGAGACATCATTGGATTATTCGTTGTCCTGCAGCAGCTGTCAAAAAAGGCAGCTGTGAGCTTGGCTCCTCGGCTTCTCTTTGAGACACTGCGTGTTCACCGCAGCCATCCGACCTTTAGGTATGTCTTTACAATCTTTACAATCTCACTAAAACACTATTAAAACAATTAGCAGATAAGGGATCTTCCAGAATTATCCTAGTAAATGTGTCTAATTACATCTGGAACGCTCACACTGCTGCCGCCCGAAGCCATCGCTTTTTTTTTTTTTTTAGTCCTTCACTATGAATATCCTAATTCACAAATCTTTCATCCTCGCTCAAATTAATGGGGAAATTGTCGCTTTCTCGGTCCGAATTGCTCTTACTGCTGGTGGCTCCCATTATAAACAATGTGAATATGTGTGGAGCCCTGCAACCCGTGACGTCACGCGCACATACTTCCGGTAAAGGCAGAGCTTTTTTGTTAGCGACCAAAAGTTGCAAACTTTATCGTCGATGTTCTCTACTAAATCCTTTCATCAAAAATATGGCAATATCGCGAAATAATCAAGTATGACATAGAATGGACCTGCTATTCCCGTTTAAATAAGAAAATCTCTTTTCAGTAGGCCTGTAATGTTGGTTGGTTGGTTAGTTGGTTTATTTGAATATATATACAGTTTCAAAATGATACATCACATTTTTACATATTTACATGCTCTTCATGACATTTTCAAAAAGAGGTAGGTGTCAGGATGGGGGGGGGGGGGGGGTCGCAGCTTGCTGCGGGGTCATTCTCCCAGAAAGGCAGACAGACTACTCAAAACATGGCGTTCAGGTAAAAACATGATTTAATTTTAACTAAAAAAAGGTACAAACAAAAAGCACTCGCAGCGGAGGCACAACTTGGGTAAAGAGACAAAATTAACACATTAACAAACTACGAACATAATGCAAATAACTCTTACTATGGCTGGACAAGAGTAGCAAGGACTTTGACATGAAAAAACTGGCATGGACAGAGCATGAAAAGAAACACAATGACGCCAGGACGACCAACATAAAATGACGGGCTTAAATAGAGATGTGGTGATTGAAAGCAGGTTTGAGACATGACAGGTGAACTGATTGGTCGTCATGGTGACAAAACAGAGTGAAAAAAAAAGGAACTTAAAGAGTCCAAAGGTCAAACAGCACCTGGTATTCCTAGGCAGTCTCCCATCCAAGTACTAAGCAGGCCCACACTGCTTATCTTCAAGAACCAACGAGATCGGGGATGCTCAGGGAAGCACGGTCACACAAAATCATGATCAGACATGACAGTAGGAAGAAGCAACAATTTTTTAACCCTACCCTTTTGATGTGCATCTTTTTAGTGTGATGTTACTTCTTTTGGTCACTTTTACTTATGTAACCAAGGGTTTATATCTCTCGCCTATACTGTGTAAAACTACAAAATAACAAACACGGTGGCTCCAGTTTTACACGAGGACCACTTTATTTCGTTTGCTTCCAAAACCCCGCTCCCCCACACGTGTCACCCCACTTCCGCTCTTAGCGCCTTCAAAATAAGAGCTCAAGGCATATACTTTTTGACAGCTTATAAAAGGAGCTTAACATCACAAAGAGGCAAGTCCATAAAAATAAGTTACACTTATTATACACAACATGTATGTAGATTTTTTTGCCATATTAGAAAAAAGCAGCTGTGGCTGGGCAAGAGTACGTTGGTGAAACTCCCAGATGCTTAAAGGTTTGTTGTTGTTGTTGTTGTTGTTGTATGTTGTTTCAAGGCAGTCAACTGTCGTCTAAAATGAAACAATGAAGAAACAGGTGCATATTTTGACTCCAAAGGCATTGGGGATGTATCCATGCATCCAAGGAAATCATCTGTCATAACTATCTGCACACTGAGATGGCATAAATAGATAAACAACCATGCTAATAATGAGCTGTGGGTCAAGCAGGCTCAAGTTTCCTTCATATGTGAGGGTATAGGTGCTTTGTCATTGTGTGGCAGTGCAACAGTCTGCCTTTGACATGCTGTGCTAAATTTAGACTTCCACCACAATAACACCAGGCTGACTTGCTCCATCTAAAGCAGTGATGTTCAACTAAATTGTTTTGGGGGCCACATTTTCAGAAAGCTCAGGACCTGGTTTCCAGACTTCTCCCTTCACTATCACTGTAATTTCTGGGCTATAGAGCGCACTGGTATTTAAGCCGCATCAACCAAATTGGAGAAGAAAAAAATATTTTACATATTTTAGCTACATTGGACTATCCATCTGTGGAGAGGCGGAGCCGACAGCGAGGCAGGGCACACCGTAGTGCAGCCCAAGATGGCAGCGAGGAGGCGTGGCCGGCAGTCCAACAGCGAGGCAGGGCACACCGTGGTGCAGCCCAAGATGGCGGCGAGGAGGCGCGGCTGGCAGTCCAACAGCGAGGCAGGACACGCCGGAGCCCGGCCCAAGATGGCGGCGAAGATGCATGGACGGCAAGCGAGCGGCGAGGCGGGGCGCGCCGGGAGCGATGCCGCAATCAAAATCAGGTGCCTGGAGTGCGCACCTGGGGACAATTCAGTAATCCTCTCGCACTGTATAAAAGGGCGACAGCCGTGATCGTCAGGGAGAGAGGCGGAAAGACAAGAAGGAGCCAGAGGGAAGCTGACGCTGAGGGAGAGAGACTGAGAGCGCAAGAGAGGCGACGACGCCCGAAGCAGAAAGGCAAGCGGAAGAGCAAGCGGCCAACGGAGCAGCTGAAAAGCAGTCTTTATTGAAAAATGAAGAAGTCTAAACGGGCCGCCGCTATGTCCTTTCTTGATGGTCCTTGGAACCCGCACGACAACTTGAGAAGTCTGTCACACCCCCCATCCATCCATCTACAACCGCTTATCCGGAATCGGGTTGCGGGGACAACAACTCCAGCAGAGACCCCCAGACTTCTCTCTCCTGAGCAACATTAGCAACTTCCTCCTGGCGGATCCCGAAGTGTTCCCAGGCCAGAGAGGAGATGTAATACACCCGCCTTCCACGGGATCTCCTCCCAGTGGGACGTGCAACAAGGACCTCCATAGGGACACGCTCGTGAGGCATCCGCACAAGATGCCTGAACCACCTAAGCTGGCTCCTTTCCAAGCGAAGGAGCAGCGGCTCTACTCCGAGTCTCTCTCGGGTGACTGAATTTCTAACTCTATCTCTAAGGGAGATGCCAGCCACCATTCTGAGGAAACTAATTTCAACCGCTTGTATCCGCAATCTGATTCTTTTGGTCATGACCTACACTTCATGACCATAGGTGAGAGGAGGAATGTAGTTAGCTTGGTAGACCGAGAGCTTTCCCTTCTGGCTCAGCTCTCGTTTCGTCACCACAATGCGGCATAAGGACTGCAATACTGCCCCAGCTGCTCCGATTCTCCGGCTTTTTTCCTTCTCCATCTTTCGCTTACTCGTGAACAAGACCCCGAGATACTTAAACTCCTCCACCTGGGACAGAGTCTCGTTCTCTACCTGGACTGTACAAACCAACGGTTTCCTGCTGAGACCCATGGCCTCAGATTTGGAGACGCTGATCCTCATTCCAGCCGCTGAACACTCTGTTGCAAAGGTCAAAAACCGATGGAGCCATCAGGACCACATCATCTGCAAACAGCAGTGAAACAACCTTAAGCCCCCCGAGACTCCGCCATGGCTACGACTCTGCCTAGAAATCCTGTCCATGAAAATCGCAAACAGGATAGGTGACAGACTGGACTATATTATACTATATAATTTATTTACATACCCTAATTGTTTCCAAACGATGGAAAAAAATGGATGATAAAACAACACAGAAGTCAACGTCGTGGACCCACTAGCTGCGGAAGCGAGCTCCCCAATCAGTTAAACAGACTCAATAACTTTGCGGCGATGTTTTTTTGGTAAATTTTTTTAAACTGAAACAATACAAAAATAATGGTATTGTAAGTTAATAACACAGTCAAATGTTAACATGTTAGCAATTAAGCTAATGCCAACAACACTAACTTTTCTTACACTAAAATAGCACATACATTTATGCATGAAAAAATTCCTACAAAAATCACACCTGTGACAGTTTAGAAAGTATGAATCTGTTTATTTCTAGTGTAAAACTTACAAACGTTGCTTGGAATGATGAATGAATATTCCTTTCGAGCAGAAACGTTTCTGGTTCAAGGAAGACGAAGTACATTTTCAACCCCACCTGCAGTGAGTAAACTTGTCCATAATAACAAACTTTTTCAGTGTCTCCGTCTTTGTAATATGAAAACTTTTTGGGGTTTTTTTGATAGTAGGAGCTCTGCTAATCGCAGCAACTATGTTGAACTCTTAAAAGACTTTTAAAACTGAAGGAAGTGAAGGAGGACTTTCCCCAGAAAGTGACGGATATTTTTATCCAGAAGGACCGGCGCATTGACTTCATTTATAAGTAAAGGTGAGATGGGGATAACATTATTTTTTTTTTGTTTTTAATGAAATGCACATTTTGTGGGCGACAGATTGTATGTGTAAAGCGGGGGTCACCAACGCGGTGCCCGCGGGCACCAGGTAGCCCGTAAGGACCAGATGAGTATCCCGCTGGCCTGTTCTAAAAATAGCTCAAATAGCAGCACTTACCAGTGAGCTGGTCTCGCTTTGCTCGACATTTTTAATTTTAAGAGAGACAAAACTCAAATAGAGTTTGAAAATCCAAGAAAATATTTTAAAGACTTGGTCTTCACTTGTTTAAATAAATTCATTTATTTTTTTACTTTGCTTCTTATAACTTTCAGAAAGACAATTTTGGAAAAAAAATACAACCTTAACTATGATTTTAGGATTTTTAAACACATATACCTTTTTACCTTTTAAATTCCTTCCTCTTCTTTCCTGACAATTTAAATCAATGTTCACGTAATTTATTTAATTTTTTGTGAAAAATAATAAATACATTTTAATTTAAGTCTTCATTTTAGCTTCTGTTTTTTCAACGACGAATATTTGTGAAATATTTCTTCAAACTTATGATTAAAATTAAAAAAATATTCTGGCAAATCTAGAAAATCTGTAGAAACAAATTTAAATCTTATTTCAAAGTCTTTTTAATTTTTTTTTTTATTTTTGTTCTGGAGAATCTAGAAGAAATAATGATTTGTCTTTTTTAGAAATGTAGCTTGGTCCAATTTGTTATATATTATAACAAAGTGCAGATTGGATTTTAACAAATTTAAAACATGTCATCAAAATTCTAAAATTAATCTTAATCAGGAAAAAATACCGATGTTGTTCCATGAATTATTTTTTTTATTTTTTCAAAAAGATTCGAATTAGCTAGTTTTTCTCTTCATTTTTTTCCGTTGAATTTTGAATTTTAAAGAGTCGAAATTGAAGATAAACCATGTTTAAAAATACAAATTTCATTTTTTTCGTGTTTTCTCCTTTTTTAAACCGTTCAATTAAGTGTTTTTTTCATCATTTATTCTCTACAAGAAACCTTCCGTAAAAGGAAAAAAAATATACGACGGAATGACAGACAGAAATACCCTTTTATATATATATATATATATATATATATATATATATATATATATATATATATATATATATATATATATATATATATATATATATATATATATATACTGTATATGTATATATATATATATATATATATATATATATATATATATATATACTGTATATGTATATATATATACTGTATATATACAGAGAGAGATTTATTTATAAAGGTAAATTGAGCAAATGGGCTATTTCTGGCAATTCATTTAAGTGTGTATCAAACTGGTAGCCCTTAGCGTTAATCAGTACCCAAGAAGTAGCTCTTGGTTTCAAAAAGGTTGGTGACCACTGGTGTAAAGAATGCAAAAATGAAACATAACTCGTAAACTGCTGCCAATCAAATGAAAAATAATCTGCGCAGAGCGCACAGTGTATATTTGTAAATATGATTCTGATTACGTCAGTGCCTCACCAGCTATAAACCTCACCGCACGTCACTGGACTCCCAGGTACTTGAGTGACCTAAAACTGCAGACATAATTCAACAATGATTACTTATAGTTTTGATAGAAGTGTTGCAGTATTGTCTCATGACTAATTACAAGAGCAGGCGGCCATGGTAGGTGCATGACAGGGCCACTTCCTGGAGAGCAGCCAGCCAACAAGAAACAATCCGAGGTCATTTTGTGTTTGACAACCAGGCTGCTTTTTTCCACAACTCTTTTTTCCAAGAAGAGAAATTGTAAACATTCAACAGCTGTTTCAGATCGATACACTATTACAACTCAGCTGGCAGGAAATCCGTGGACTTTTTTTTTCTGTCAGGGTGCAAGTTTGAAATGTGTTTTATTTTGGGGCTGGGCGATTGGGCCTTTTATTAATATATCTTGATATTTTTGGGCCAAGTCACGATACACGATATGTATCGCAATATTTTTGCCTTAGCCTTGAATGAACACTTGATGCAAATAATGACACCAGTATATTTGTCAGGCTTCCCCCTGACAGTTTGTTTGTGTTTTAGTTGTTCCTCTGTGTTTAGTATTTCCTGTCTTTAGTTCCTGTCAATTGCTCTTATTTTGTCTGTTTTCTGTTTTTTTCCCTGCGGCTGATTGGCACCTGGCCACACCCGTTGTCAATCAGCCCGCTCCTATTTGTACCTGCTTTGTCTTGAGTCAGTTGCTGGATTATTGTATTGTCGATGTCACTCTTGTCGTTGCTACCTGTCGTGTCGTATCTTTGCAGCGTAGCGGTAAGCTATATTTCGTTAGATGTTTTTTAGCTTACTGTTTATTGTTCCCTGCTTCCAATTTGTCTTGATACAACACGTAACGACTTCTGTTCTCGGTTTTGTTTTTGCTAGCTTCCATGCTAAGTTCCTTTAATGTTTTCTAGCTCCCATGCTAGCTCTCTTAGTTTGTTATCCGCCCACATGCGTGCTTTTTGTTTGTATCCTTTGTTTGTTCTTGTTTAGTTTTAATTAAATCATGTTTTCCTATCCAATGCCTGCCTCCATCTCTGCATCTTGGGGTTCGTCAACTACAAACTCTGACAATAATGATTCTATGTGTCTACATTGAAACATTCTTGTTCATACTGCATTAATATATACTCATTTTAAACTTTCATACAGAGAGGGAAATCCCAACGATGTCAATTTAGCAAAACTGTATTTATTAAACAGTTATTAAGCAGTGACACAAACATTCATGTCATTTCCAAAACAGAAAGTGGAAGATTGTCAGAGACATTTAAAAACAAGCTATTAGTGCTCTTTTGCGCATGATGTCACTAAGATGACATATCAAAACAACACTAAATTAAAGTGCACTTTCTGTACTGAACGCCACTGCAATGGTTAAAAACAAAAAAAGTGCACTTTTGTGCATGATGTTACACAAGATATTTCAAAAACTGTCAAAAAAAAGAGCTGCATAAAGGGAAATCAGTGTATGTCCTTCGTTCTGTGGTAGGTTCCTGCGGACGTTATCTCCTTCTGTAGTTTATATATGGTTATATATGTTTATATATGATTAATGCGTAACGCAGTGACATGCAGTGAGGTTTGATGTTGGGGAGGCACCCACTAGTCAGATTTACAGACATACAGTATGATGCAATGGCACTGGCTTAAAATCACAAATACACAGTATGATGCTAGAACAAAATATTTCAACACATTTAGCACACAATTAACACAGCACTGCAGAGCAGACATTGGACCAGGGGTCCCTAAACTTTTTGACTCAAGGTTGAAAAAATTTGGCCGGGCTGTATATATATATATATATATATGTATGTATGTATGCATGTATGTATGTATATATATATATATATATATATATATATATATATATATGTATGCATGTAGTGAAGTGAATTATATTTATATAGCGCTTTTCTCAAGTGACTCAAAGCGCTTTACATAGTGACACCCAATATCTAAGTTACATTTAAACCAGTGTGGGTGGCACTGGGAGCAGGTGGGTAAAGTGTCTTGCCCAAGGACACAACGGCAGTAACTAGGCTGGCACAAGCGGGAATCGAACCTGCAACCCTCAAGTTGCTGACACGGCCACTCTACCAACCGAGCTATACCGCCCCATGTATGTATGTATGTATATATATATATACATACATACATACATACATACATGCATACATATACATATATATATATACATACATACATACATGCATACATATATATATATATTAGGGGTGTGGGGAAAAATCGATTCGAATATGAATCGCTATTCTCACGTTGTGCGATTCAGAATCGATTCTCTTTTTTTTTAAATCTATTTTTTTGATCAATCCAACAAAACAATACACAGCAATACCAGAACAAATCAATCCAATTCCAAAACCAAACCTGACCCAGCAACACTCAGAACTGCAATAAACAGAGCAATTGAGAGGAGACACAAACACGACACAGAACAAACCAAAAGTAGTGAAACAAAAATGAATATTGTCGACAACAGTATCAATATTAGTTATAATTTCAGCATAGCAGTGATTATCATTAGACATTTATAAAATAAAAAAAAGACTAATAGTGTCACAGTGGCTTCCACTTGCATGGCATCTCATAAGCTTGACAACACACTGTGTCCAATATTTTCACAAAGATAAAATAAGTCATATTTTTGGTTCATTTAATAGTTAAAACAAATTTACATTATTGCAATCAGTTGATAAAACATTGTCCTTTACAATTATAAACACTTTTGACAAATATCGACTACTCTGCTTGCATGTCAGCAGACTGGGGTGGATCCTGCTGAAATCCTATGTATTGAATGATTAGAGAATCCTTTTAAATCGGGGAAAAATCGTTTTGAATCGAGAATCGTGTTCAATTGAAAAAAATAATCGATTTTGAATCGAATCGTGACCCCAAGAATCGATATTGCATCGATTCGTGGGACACCCAAAGATTCGCAGCCCTAATATATACATATATATATATATATGTGTGTGTATATATATATATATATATGTACATATATATATGTACATATATATATATATGTATATATATATATATATATATATATATATATATATATATATATATATATATATATATATATATATATATATATATCACGTTATCGATGGGAAAGTGCATTTTCAGACAACACGATTTGCCTGAGTGGCTAGGAGACACCGAGAGTAACAAGCGGTATAAAATAGATTAAAAATGACAATGATTTTTTTTTTTACTTGCGAAAAAATGGTGAAATAACTTTGCTCTGATTACTGCTTTGCACACTCTTGGCATTCTCTTGATGAGCTTCATGCACACCTGTGAAGTGAAATCCATTTCAGGTGACTACCTTTTGAATCTCATCGAGAAACTGTCTGTTATTATTTTTTTTTTGTAAGCACATAACTCCACATGTGTTAATTCATAGGGTTGATGCCTTCAGTGACATTCTACAATGTAAATAGTCAGGAAAATAAAGAAAATGCATTGAATGAGAAGGTAGGTCCAAGCTTTTGGCCTGTACTGTAGCTATATTTATACACCCCAAACATTCTATCAATAAAGTACTATCTATCTATCTATTCAAGGTGTGCATTGGTGTTGGATTTTGAAAACACAGGATATCCTTGGCTTTTGTTCATGTTGTCAAGGGATTTTTTTCCACCCCAAGGAACGCCATCTGACACCATCCACTTTAGTTTTTGCTGTATTTTTTAAAAACCTGTTTTTGGTGCGTATTGACTCACCCCTTTGTTTGTGTTTAAGTTTGTAGCAATCGTTGGATTTAACCACAGCTTATGTTCTTATTGCTACTGTTACACATGTACGTATGTTTTTTTTTTTTTCATCAACACAATGAAGGCTACCTTCACTTCCTGGCATCTCCCGACTTCTTAAAGCAGGCCTAATCCAGGGGTCAGCAACCCAAAACGTTGAAAGAGCCATATCGGACCAAAAATACAAAAAACAGATCAGTTTATAGCCGGAAAAAATTAAAAGCCTGATAAGTCTTGTAATGAAGGCAACACATGATGTCTATAATAGCTAAAATAGCCTACTATCAAAATGACTATGTGTTGCAGACTGAAGCAAATCTTCATTGGCAGAAAAGTTTAAATTGAATATTTATTCTACACATTTTTACAACATTAGAAACCATTAGTTAATCAGTGGCTACTCAGTAGATGAGATAACTCCTGGAAATTACTGGCTTTTAATGGCCAAAGGTATAGGTGTATGTGTTCAAGTTAAAGGAAACGGCAGGCTGGCTTCTTTCAATAGATATATTAAAAATTTTGGCAAGCTATGTAATGTTTGCTGTCGTCTGGAACAACATGGCACACAAACAACTAACTGAAATGCAGCCAATATTACAAACAGATGATAATAAGCGGTAGAAAATGAATGGATGGATGGATATGTCATTAGACATGCAAAACTAAATAATATACAAAGACGGAAAAAAAATAAAGGGCATTAAAGAGCCCACATATAGCTACAAATGAGTCATGATGATGCAATATGTACATACAGCTAGCCTAAATAGCATGTTAGCATTGATTAGCTTGCAGTCATGCACTGACCAAATATGCCTGATTAGCACTCCAACAAGTCAATAACATCAACAAAGCTCACTTTTGTGCATTCACGCACAGCATGAAACTTTTGGTGGACAAAATGAGACAAAGGAGTGGAAGTTTTTACATGTAACCAAATTGTTGCATTTGTTTGTATGCTTAATATGGTATATTATTTATTTGTTTGTTGTTCTGTTATACAGAACAAGGCAATTGGATAAAATTACTATGGTATGAAAAGGGGTAGGATCAAATAAGCTCTACTTCTACCTACTCCTCTTCAGATGTGCTGGTTATGGTTTATCAGAGGGGAGATGACGGCTCAGACACCGGGTGGTGGAATGTGCAGTAATTGATTATATATATATATCAATAGTCAATATATGTATAATAATTTTAAACAATATTAACAAATAAACCAAACTAAGGAAATGGAAACCCAAGCGTGCGTGTGTGTTTGTTTGTTTGCGTGCGTGCGTGCGTGCGTGCGTGCGTGCGTGCGTGTGTGTGTGTAGTTAGCTGAAGTGTGTGTTACCAAGTGTTGAGAGCGAAGGAACGAGGCAATCCATGGGGCAGGCAGGTGGTCCATGGCAGGAGAGGAGTGACCAGGTCCATGTCCAGGCGAAGGTCAAGGATCGAGGAAGGCAGTCCAAAGTCCACAGGGGAAACCAACGGAAGAATCACCAAGAGCAAAACCCCGGAGGGCACTAAGGGAGGACAAACAAGGAAGTCAATCAGTGAGGGAAAACGCAGAGGGAAAACAGAGAGCATCAAGCTAGAGTAAGCTTACGGTAGACCATTGAGAAACAAAGTTCCCGCACGGATCCTTCGGTCCACAGGTCCTTTATTCAGCTCCCACTTATATTTCCCAGGTGCGCTGATTGCTGATTGCCTCCAGCTGCGGCAGCACTTGGGCGTGGGGGCGTGTCTTGCGGAGCTCACAGCGGAGCTTACAGCGGAGGTTCTAGGTGCACCCGCCGAGGAGGGAGAAGCAGATTGCACGTGCACCGTAACCCTGCCGCAATGAAACAACTGGAATTGTGTGATGAATTACATTATATCGTATGCATGTTCGAAATAAACCGAAACTGACCTGAAGTGAACCGTTTGTATTTTTCCCCCATCTTTTTCTATTTTCAATCATTTTTTTTTAAAAAAAGCTCCTCGGAGCCACTAGGGTGGCACTAAAGAGCCGCATGCGGCTCGAGAGCCGCGGGTTGCGATCCCCCGGCCTAGCATACCCTCCATCCCGGATATTCCGGGAAACTCCTGAAATTCAGCGCCTCTCCCGAAAACCTCCCAGGACTAATTTTCTCCCGAAATTCAGGCGGAGCTGGAGGCCACGCCCCCTCCAACTCCATGCGAACCTGAGTGAGGACAGCCTGTTTTCACGTCTGCTTTCAAACAATATAAACAGCGTGTCTGCACAATGACGTCATAACTGTAGAATGATCGAGGACGAGTTCTTGGTTTCTTATGTTGGTTTATTGTTAGGCAGTTTCATTAACGTCCTCCCAGCGCGGTACCAACACACAACAACAGCAGTCACGTTTTCGTTTAGCATAAAGCAGTACGTCTGCCCTAAACAGCAATGTTGTGACACTCTTAAACAGGACAATACTGCCATCTACCGTACATGCACCACAACATCTCCAGGCAACACCTCCAGGCAACTTCAACCCTTTACTAATACCCTCCTCCATTCACATCCCATCTCCCCGGATTGTAAATAACTTAATGTAAATAATTTAATGTATTTCTAATGTATACTTGTTCTTATGCTATCTGAACTCACTATATTCTCTGCTGGCTGTACATATCCTACTAAGTAAGACCTACACTGTTTCAATGTCCATTTCTCTGTTGATGCAATTGTTGATGACTGAAACTGATATCAACCAAAGCTCCTCATCCCACCCCCCGGATTGTAAATAATGTAAATAATTCAATGTATATACTCTGATGATTAACTTGTGGGATTACTGTATATTTGTACCATGAATTGATTAACGTGGACCAAGACTTAAACAAGTTGAAAAACTTATTCGGGTGTTACCATTTAGTGGTCAATTGTACGGAATATGTACTGTACTGTGCAATCTACTAATAAAAGTTTCAATCAATCAATCAATCATGCATATGTGACAATAACATCTATGGCTTTTAGAGACTGCGCACACAACAGCTGTAAATATACTCCTCCCCTCGTAACCACGCCCCCAGTCCCACCCCCAACCAAGCCACCCACCTCCCGAAATCGGAGGTCTCAAGGTTGGCAAGTATGCGGCCTAGTCAAACACATTTCACAGACTAACTGTATCTGCTTCATTTGGCCAGTAAGCTTTTTCAATCAGTCGTCAGTTGTGAAACCTCTTGTACTAAACCTGAAAGTCTACACGAGGCTGATCAATAGTTATACAAATATTTAAAAACATGTTCAAACTTTTATCATCATTACTACAATAACAGCGTCTTAAAACACCAGGAAGTGAAAACTAGGTCAGTTCACAGTAGTAAAAGTAATGGGAGCAGCAGGTTCCAGGAAATCCTGCAAAAAACTGCAACCCAAGGAACTAGGATACCGCATTACATTTTTTTTAGATGGAGATAAAAGATTACAATAACCTAAAAAAACAATATTACACAGTAAAAACTGTGGTTTTATCACCAGCATCAAATGCAGGAGCTTATGCAGGTTCATTCCAATCTTCAACCTTCTGGAGTGCAAGTCAATTTCTCTTAGACTGAGCCACAGATTCCATAAACCCTGTGGAACATACCACTTACTCTAAAAACCCCTGTGTCACATCATTTTATGTGGCCCGCAAAAATATTTGCCAATAAAGTATCTTTTTTATATTAAATATATTTGTTATTTTCATTTTGACATTAAAAAAGTACAGGTCCTGTATGCAAGTGCATATATTTTACACTTATCAATAACATACCACCATATATTTCCCAAAACATTCTTTCTTAAAGATAAATACTTAGATATCTGTTTGACTTATGATTTCAAAGTATGTTATCCACTAAATTGGACATCGTAAAATTCTGGCGGACGGAGTCTTTTAGCGTAAAATCAAATTTGGTACCCTTTTTCGATATTCAGTAATACACTGTAGAAACAAAAACAACTGTAGATTTTATGATTGAAAAAAAAAACTGGAAGCTCTTTTGCATGAATTTTACAGTACAAAAAAATTGGTACTGCAGCCTAGTGATTCCATCACAAGACACAGGGAAGGTTTGATTCCATTATCATGTTGGTTTTTAAATCTTTGTATATTAAAGTAGTTATTTTTTCTTAAGTTCTTTGTTTTGTAAAATGTAATTGTGTTGAGCGTTTTATAAATGTAATGTATTATTATAAGCTGATGATCTGTGTATATGTATACACACTATATTGCCAAAAGTATTTGGTCACCCATCCAAATGATGACGACCAGGTGTCTTAACCACTTGGTCCGGCCACAGGGGTATAAAATCAGGCATTTTGGCATGGAAACGGTTTATACAAACATTTGTGAAAGAATGGGCCGCTCTCAGGAGCTCGGTGATTTCCAGCTTGGAACTGTCATAGGATGCCACCTGTGCAAAAAATCCGGTCCAATTTCCTCGCTCATAAATATTCCAAAGTCAACTGTCGGCTTTATTATAAGAAAATGGAAGAGTTTGGGAACAACAGCAACTCAGTCACGCAGTGGTGGGCCACGTAAACTGACAGAGAGGGGTCAGCGAATGCTGAAGCGCATAGTGCAAAGACTTTCTGTACAGTCAGTTGCTACAGCGCTAACAACTTGATGTGATCTTCCTATTAGCCCACGTACAGTACGCAGAGAGCTTCATGGAATGGGTTTCCATGACGGAGCAGCTGTATCTAAGCCATACATTACCAAGTCCAATGCAAAGTGTCGAATGCAGTGGTGTAAAGCACGTCGCCACTGGACTCTAGAGCAGTGGAAACTCATTCTCTGGAGTGATGAATCACGCTTTTCCATTTGGCAATTTGATGGACGAGTCTGGGTTTGGAGGTTGCCAAGGGAACGATAAATTTCGGACTTCATTGTGCTGAGTTTGAAATTTGGTGGAGGAGGAATCATGGCGTGGGGTTGTTTTTCAGGAGTTGGACTTGGTTGGCCCCTTAGTCTTAGGGAAAATAACTTTGAATGCTCCAGGATACCAAAACATTTTGGACAATTCTATGCTTCCAACCTTGTTGGAACAGTTTGGAGTGTGCCCATTCCTCTTCCCCCATGACTGTGCACCAGTGCACAAAGCAAGGTCCATAAAGTTAATGGTGTGTATGAACTTGACTGGCCTGCACAGAGTCCTGACCTGAACCCAATAGAACACTTTTGTGGGACTGAGAGCCAGGCCTTCTCGACCAACATCAGTGTGTGACCTCACCAATGTGCTTTTGGAGGAATGGTCAAAAATTCATATAAACACACTGTGCCTTACCAGAAGAGTTGAAGCTGTAATGGGATGGCACTTCAAGTTCATATGTGAGTCAAGGCAGGTGGCCACATACTTTTGGCAATATAGTATATGTGTATGTATGTTACATACATATACATCCATCCATCAAACCATTTTCTACCGCTTATTCCCTTTTTGGGGGCGCAGGTGCCCATCTCAGCTACAATTGGGAGGAAGGCAGTGTACACCCTGGACAAGTCGCCACCTCATCACAGGGCCAACACAGATAGACAGACAACATTCACACTCACATTCACACACTAGGGCCAATTTAGTGTTGCCAATCAACCTATCCCCAGGTGCGTGTCTTTGGAAGTGGGAGGAAGCCGGAGTACCTGGAGGGAACCCACGCATTCACGGGTAGGACATGCAAACTACACACAGATCCTGAGCCCGGGATTGAACCCTTACTACTCAGGACCTTCGTATTGTGAGGCAGACGCACTAACCCCTCTTCCACCGTGAAGCCAAGCCTGTACATATACACAAACACACACACAAACACATACATATATATATATATATATATACATATATATATATATATATATATATATATATATATATATATATATATATATATACACATAAATACAATCAAATATATATGGTTGTGTTAATATATGTTTAAAGTGTTTGCAAATTAATTTGCACTGTATCAAAGCTACATGTATGAAGTTTGCATTAAAAAACGTGTGAAAATCAGTTAAGTATTGAGAAAGTTTTGATGGCTTAAATGTGCTGACACTTCATTAATCCTGTCACTAGATGGCGATGTTCGAGTTGGCGGCTCTAAGGCTCGTAAGCGCCAATAGGCAGTAGCGTTCGACTTGGCATGTTTATATAATATATCTATGGTAATATCTGTCTGTCATTTACATGCACACACACGCACGCACGCACGCACGCACACACACACACACACACACACACACACACACACACACACACACACACACACACACACACACACACACACACACTAAAGACTTTGATCGCCAAACAAGTTTGGACATTTCTCTAGTTTTTAAATTGAGAAAAAATAAATAGATGTGTTCAGATTGTTTTAGTTAATAATGTTGGTTTGAAGTTTTGCATCATATTGTTTAAATAAGAGGGTGTCCCATATTGTTAAAGACTGAAATATGCTGATAACAACCCAACCTAACTGTTCCCATTTTGTGGTCAATTGTATAGAATATGTACTGTTTTGTGCAATCTACTAATAAAAAAGTTTCAATCAATCAATCAATTCAATCAATCAATCAATCAAAACCGCACCGGAAATACACTTTTTTTTTTTTTTTTTTGCTTTGTTCTATCCGTCATTAATTTTCTACCCCTTTCGATTGGACAATAAAATATACGACTTTATAAGGCACTTTTATTCGAATTTATTCAACAAACTACATGATGAGTGACCTAAATATAACCGAACCAACATAATACCAAAATATATTTTTTAAATAAAGACGACAATAAAATAAGATAAACCGGAAACAGAAACTGCCACACCGGAAGCGTTTACGGTACCTTATTAGCGCATAGCTCGTCTGAAAAACTAGAACCACTCAGCAATTTTTTTGTCACCCACGTATTTTTTTTGGGACTAAAATGTCTTCAAAAATCTACAGTAATGACGACAATTTAGAAGGATGGTCTGCACTTAAGGACGAGCTAAACAAACAGGTACTGAACCTATCGTCAGCCAGAACGATCTACAAACCCCGTTTCCGTATGAGTTGGGAAATTGTGTTAGATGTAAATATAAACGGAATACAATGATTTGCAAAATCATTTTCAACCCATATTCAATTGAATGCATAACAAAGACAAGATATTTGATGTTCAAACTCATAAACTTTATTTTTTGCAAATAATAAGTAACTTAGAATTTCATGGCTGCTACATGTGCCAAAGTAGTTGGGAAAGGGCATGTTCACCACTGTGTTACATCACCTTTTCTTTTAACAACACTCAAAAAACGTCTAGGAACTGAGGAAACTAATTGTTGAAGCTTTGGAAGTGGAATTCTTTCTCAATCTTGTTTTATGTAGAGCTTTAGTTGTTCAAAAGTCCGGGGTTTCCGCTGTCGTATTTTACGCACACCTGTGGGATGTTCTAAATAAGTGTTTTATGAGAATTTCTCAACTTTATCAGTATTTATTGCCACCTTTCCCAACTTCTTTGTCATGTGTTGCTGGCATCAAATTCTAAAGTTAATGATTATTTACAAAATAAAAAATGCTAATCAGTGTGAACATCAAATATGTTGTCTTTCTAGCATATTCAACTGAATATGGGTTGAAAAGGATTTGCAAATCATTGTATTCCGTTTATATTTACATCTAACACAATTTCCCAACTCATGGAAACGGGGTTTGTAGAAGTTACTGGGAGTTTACTACTGCAATATACATCTGAACTGCATGTTATTGTATGAATATGATAAGCTTATAGGTGGTTTATGTTTTATTTTTATTTTTGTATTGTAACTGTTAGATCAAGGAGCAAAAGGTGGCCGTGGACGAGCTGTGTAACTTGAAGAAGAACAGGGTAAGTCATTTTATTGATTTTTAAAGGCCTACTGAAACCCACTACTACCGACCACGCAGCCTGATAGTTTATATATCAATGATGAAATATTAACATTGCAACACATGCCAATATGTCCTTTTTAGTTTACTAAATTGCAATTTTAAATTTCCCGCGAAGTGTCGTGTTGAAAACGTCGCGGTATGATGACGCGTGCGTTTGACGTCACCGGTTGTAGCGGACATTACTTTCCAGCCCTATCCAAAATATAAGTAGTCTGTTTTAATCGCATAATTACACAGTATTCTGGACATCTGTGTTGCTGAATCTTTTGCAATTTGTTCAATTAAAAATGGAGAAGTCAAAGTAGAAAGATGGAGGTGGGAAACTTTTAGCCATTAGCCACAAAAACACAGCCGGTGTTTCCTTGTTTAAAATTCCCGAAGATGAAACTTTACTATGGATCCCGACTACATGTCAACAAGCAGTTTTCGGTGAGAAAATTGTGGTAATAAGTCGCCTCTTACCGTATAGACATCAGCGGAGTTTCCGTCCTGCCTCAGCTGCCGTGACTTCCCTCAGAGACTCTGGCGTCAACACACCCCTCCGACTTTCAGGTACTATTTAATCTCACTAAAAATCTAGCAACACAATAGGCAGATCAGGGATTTTCCAGAATTATCCTAGTAAATGTGTCTAATAACATCTGAAATGCTCCCACTGCAATTTCCTTTTTTTTTTCCTAGTCCTTCACTCTAAATTTCCTCATCCACGAATCTTTCATCCTCGCTCAAATTAATGGGGAAATTGTCGCTCTCTTGGTCCGGATAGCTCTA
The DNA here is from genome assembly GCF_033978795.1 of Nerophis ophidion. Taxonomy (NCBI): domain Eukaryota; kingdom Metazoa; phylum Chordata; class Actinopteri; order Syngnathiformes; family Syngnathidae; genus Nerophis; species Nerophis ophidion. The sequence continues at coordinate 20,351,410 of NC_084623.1, forward strand.
GCTGCTGCTGCCTATGATTGTAAACAATGTGAGGATGTGAGGAGCCCTACTACCTGTAACGTCACATGCACATCGTCTGCTACTTCCGGTAAAGGCAAGGCTTTTTTATTAGTGACCAAAAGTTGCGAACTTTATCGTCAATGTTCTCTACTAAATCCTTTCAGCAAAAATATGGCAATATCGCGAAATGATCAAGTATGACACATAGAATGGACCTGCTATCCCCGTTTAAATAAGAAAATCTCATTTCAGTAGGCCTTTAATACATCTTCTTATTTAGAAACACCTGTAGGAAAAATTGAGATCTGTTTTGTTTTGTATGTACATTTTTTCTTTAGAAAGTGTTTGTCCAGCAGAGGAACAGCAACATATTCTTCTTGGCGGACAGAGGGCAGACCTTGAGTTCATGCAAGAGTAAGTCATTTTTGTTTTTTTGTCAGCCAAATGTGAGTAGAATTTAATGTCTGTGATAATAAATGTAACTTTGTCCGCAGAGAAACTGGATAGCACGAAGAAGAAACTTCAGGATATGTGAAAGCAGACAATTTCTGCAACCATGTGTGGCATCTTTTGTCTTTTGAGTCCCTCTCCCGCGCATGTGAAGCAAGATGATGCAGTGTTTGAACATTTGAAAAGGAGAGGGCCCAACTCCAGCAAGGATTGCGTCGTTACTAGTTCGAATCATGGCTACCAGTGTTTCTTTTCGGCCCATGTACTTCACATGAGAGGTCTTCTGACGCCTCAGCCAATTGAAGACAAAACCGGAAATGTTTTGGTGTGGAATGGGGAAATTTTTGGAGGCTTGCAAGTGTTGCTGTCCCAGAATGACACAGCTGTTGTCTTCGAGCGTCTGTCATCTACCGACAGCTCTTCACAGATTTTGTCTATCCTTTCCACCATAAGGGGACCGTGGGCGTTTGTTTACTACCAAAAATCTGATGATTACCTATGGTTTGGGAGAGATTACTTCGGCAGACGCAGTTTGCTATGGAAATATGATGCAGAAATAAAAGCCCTGACTCTGACCTCTGTGGCAGGCAACACTTCTGGACCTGGTCAGTCTGTATGGCAAGAAGTCCCGGCAATTGGTGTGTACAGAATTGACCTTAAGGCAGTTTTTGAATCTGGATCATTTTCAATGGAGCTTTATTCTTGGTCTCATGCAGAAGATGATTTTGTTTCTACCTATCTGGAAACTACACAGGATTTAGTCCCTCGTAGCTGCACAGTTTTGATGAACTCGTCAGGTCTGCTCAACTCACCCGTTAGTCCTCTCAATAGGTTGACCCCAAAGATGTTGAATGAGCATGAAAAAAAATTGGAACAACATTCAAGTGTTGAGGATCTTGAGCAGCTTTTAGGCAAATTCAAGAAAAGCGATGAAGTGAAAGGGCTTATTGATGTTCTCAGCGAATCCGTAAGACGACGTGTTCAGTCTTTGCCCCTCAGCACACAGAATCACTCTGAGACCAATGACCAGGCGCCTGTTGCCATACTTTTCTCAGGCGGTATCGATTCTATGATTCTAGCTGTTCTGGCGGATATTCACATACCTGCTCATCAACCAATAGATCTTCTAAACGTAGCTTTTCAACTTCAAGCACCAAAGGTGCAGAAAGAGGTGACAAAGAAACAAAAGACCAAAAAAAAGCTGTCTGGGGGTAAACAGACCGACGGCGCCGAATTACAAACATCCAGCCCCTTTGACGTCCCAGATAGAATTACTGGCAAATCAGGGCTCAAGGAGCTACAGGACTTGGCTCCTGAAAGACGATGGAATTTTGTGGAAATCAATGTAACTCAAGAGGAGCTGCAGAGATGGCGGCATGGCCGGGTCTGTCAGCTGGTACATCCACTGGACACCGTGCTTGATGACAGCATTGGCTGTGCTGTGTGGTTTGCAGCAAGAGGCACAGGGTTCATCACAGAAGACAATAACCAGAGGATCTTCACATCATCAGCCAAGGTACCCTTCTCCAGAAACGATACAAGCTTAAAACTTGCTGGTAAAAAAATAAATACAGATTTTATGCAGCACTATATTACAAGTGATTGATAGGTTTTATATAAATCAATAAAAAACAAGACAATCTAAATGTCCTATGTGGAATACAGGTCGTTTTGACAGGAATTGGGGCAGATGAGCAGCTAGCTGGTTACTCAAGACACCGAATGAGATTCAAGGCATCAGGATACGAAGGACTGATTGAGGAAATTGCTATGGAGCTGGGTAGGATCTCCTCCAGGAATTTGGGCAGAGATGACAGGGTGATTGCAGACCATGGAAAAGAGGCAAGGTGAATATTTGTTCGATATAAATTGAATGCCCTTTTGTTTCCATTGGTTTTATTATCAAAACAGTCATTTGTACCAGAAAGTTTAGTACAATTTAGTCCATTTCCACTTTCTAACATGTGCACTGCAATTGTAAGTACAGTTTTTTTTGTTAAACATGGTACTGTACGACTGTTAAATCTTCAGGTTTCCCTACTTGGACGAGAGTGTGGTGAGTTATTTGAATTCCCTGCCCATGTGGGAGAAGGCAGATCTGTCACTTCCCCGAGGCGTCGGTGAAAAACTCCTCCTCAGACTGGCGGCGAGACAGCTCGGCCTCGGCTCGTCTGCCGTCTTGCCCAAGAGAGCCATGCAGTTCGGCTCCCGCATTGCAAAGATGGAGAACAGCCGGGAGAAGGCCTCTGACAGATGCAAAAGGCTCCTAATGGAGTAGGCATTGTTTATTCCTACCAACAATTATTTTAGTCAACTACAGTTGTGATCAAAATTATTCAACCCCCACTCAATTTTGGTGTTTTTAGCAAGTTGGACATTTATTCCGTATTTTGTTTCAAATAAAGATGCAATAAATAGACAAATGCAACTTGAATTACATTATATTTTGTAACATACCAAACAGTGTCATTTCTCTTAATATCTCATTGACAAAATTATTCAACCCCTTGAAGATAATAACTCTTAAGAACAGAATTTGAATAAGGTATTTTCAATAAGGTGTTGAAAACACCTGTAGATGTGATTGGAACCATAACGAGCAACAATTAAACTGATTGAAAAAGACTGATGCTCAGCTTCTTGTAGATGGTCAATGGTGTATTAGCAACATGCTGAAGTCCAGGGAGTGGTCAAAAAACTCAAGCGAGGAGGTAATTTCTCTTCATAAGAAAGGATATGGATATAAGAAAATAGTAAAGACATTACACATTCCAAGAGACACAGTTGAGAGCATAATTCGCAAGTTTAAAGCTAAAGGCACAGTGGAAACACTACCTGGGCGTGGTAGAAAGAGGATGCTGTGTGCAACTGCTGTCCGGTATTTGAAGCGTACAGTGGTGAAAAACCCCCGGGTAACAGCTGAGGAACTACAACAGGACATTGCAGAGGAGGGAACGCAGGTTTCGTCCCAGACAATAAGGCGCGCACTACAAGATGAAGGCCTCCATGCCAGAACTCCCAGGTGCACCCTACTTCTGACTACCAGGCACAAGAAAAATAGACTCTAGTATGCCAAAAATCATCTGGACAAACCCCAAAGGTTTTGGGAAACTGTTCTATGGAGTGATGAGACAAAACTGGAATTCTTTGGGCCTATGAATCAACAATATGTCTGGAGGAGAAAAAATTAAGCTTACAAAGAGAAGAACACCTTGCCTACTGTTAAGCATGGTGGGGGGTCAGTAATGCTCTGGGGCTGTTTCTCTTCCTCAGGTACCGGGAATCTCCAGCGCGTTCAAGGCATTATGAATTCTATTTTCTACCAGGATATATTAGCTGCAAATGTCATGAAGTCAGTGACGAAGCTGAGGCTTGGGAGATGTTAGACCTTCCAACAGGACAACGATCCCAAGCATACCTCCAAATCAACATCAGAGTGGTTGCAGAAGAAGGGCTGGAAGACTCTGGAGGGGCCTTCAGAGTCACCAGACCTAAATCCTATAGAAAACCTGTGGTGGGACTTGAAGAAGGCAGTTGCAGCACGTAAGCCCAATAATATGAATGAACTGGAGGCCTTTGCCCAAGAGGAATGGGCTAAAATACCTGTAGATGGTTGCAAGAAGCTTGTGTCCGGTTATGTATCACGTTTGAAGGATGTAATTACTGCCAAAGGGTGTTCTACTAAGTACTAAAGATGCATGTAACTAGGGGGTTGAATCATTTTGTCAATGAGATATTAAGAAAAATGTCCTTTTTTGGTATTTTGTAAAATACAGTGTTACAATTGAAGTTGTATTTGTCTATTTGACACATCTTTATTTGATATGACTATAAACAAAATACGGAATAAATGTCCAACTTGCTAAAACACCAAAATTGTGTGGGGGTTGAATAATTTTGATCACAACTGTAAAAACATGTTTTTGGATCCTGATGATTGTAGGATATTTATGACACTAGTTTTTTTCTTCCTTATTATTGATCCCCAACCATTGTGCTTGGCAAGTCATGTGTGCCATGGGAAATTATTCAATTTCACTTAATGTTTCCAAACAAAAACTCATGTGGGATTAAAAAAAAAAAACTAGGCTACATATTCACCAAACATTCAAACAAACTATGGTTGACTTTTTGCCATTATAAAGGCCCCTGTTCATCAATATACTGTACACTAGAGCAGTGGTTCTCAAATGGGGGTACGTGTACCCCTGAGGGTACTTGAAGGTATGCCAAGGGGTACGTAACATTTTCTAAAAATAGCAACAATTCAAAAATCCTTTATAAATATACTTATTGAATAATACTTCAACAAAATATGAATGTAAGTTCATAAACTGTGAAAAAAAATACAACAATGCAATATTCAGTCTTGACATGTAGATTTTTTGTGGACATGTTCCATAAATATTGATGTTAAAGATTTCTTTTTTTGTGAAGAAAAATATTTAGAATTAAGTTCATGAATCCAGATGGATCTCTATTACAATCCCCAAAGAGTGCGCTTTAAGTTGATGATTACTTCTATGTGTAGAAATCTTTATTTATAATTGAATCACTTGTTTATTTTTGAACAAGTTTTTCTTTTTTTTAATCTTTTTTTCAAAATAGTTCAAGAAAGACCACTACAAATGAGCAATATTTTGCACTGTTATACAATTGAATAAATCAGAAACTGATGACATAGTGCTGTATTTTACTTCTTTATCTCTGTTTTTCAACCAAAAATGCTTTGCTCTGATTAGGGGGTACTTGAATTAAAAAAAAATGTTCACAGGGGGTACATCACTGAAAAAAGATTGAGAACCACTGCACTAGAGATAGTAAACTAAATTGTTTTAGAGGCCATATTTGCAGAAATCTAAGAGCAGGGGTGTCCTGGACCTCTTCCTTCACTATTATTCTTACTTTGTATATTCCAGCGTCCTCTAGAGTAGACGTTTTATTTTGGTCTATTGATTTTGTTAGTTACAGGCACGTTCTGCTGTTTTAAAGAACCTTCTGCAAAAATGTGAGCCTCAAAAGTTTTTCAAACAGGACTTGCGGGCCACCATTTGAATAGCCCAAATGATGAAAAGGAGAGGACCTAAACTGGAACTCTGAGGAACACTACTGGCATAAAGAAGCTGTTGATCAAATGACTTCTGACTGCATCTGAAGTACACACGCTACAACACCTTAGTTACATAAATCACATTACAATAAATGCTTTTACTGCCCAAAAGGAGAGGACTTAAAGGGGTGCCTTGAGGAACACCTCAGTTATGAAAACCACAAGTTTGTACCTCAGTGTACTGTTTCCTAGCAAGGTTAAAATATCAATGCAAGGATCTGCCATTGTGTTTGCAGTGGTCCACATTCGTCTGTACAACAGGACCAAACTCCTGTTTTTAGAATTTGCTACGAAAATGTTTATCTCTAAAAGTTTTGAAATAACTTATGGGCCGGTAGGGATTCATTCCTGGGCCGGAAGTGACCTTTTGAATAGGCCTTGTGTACATAGCTCTACATTGTTTATTATAAGCATGAATATTTTTTTCAAATCAGCCTTGTCTGTTGTGAGGCATAAATCAGTAACTTCATTACTAATGTTCTATTATGTTAGGTTCGAATATAACTTGACATTAAAGGGGCTGTCTTTAACTTGCTCGAAATGACCTCTGTCAAACCAAAACATGTAACAAGAACACCGCCTTTGTTACAATTTTCGGCTTAATAAAACATATTTTGAAATGTCTATGCTTCACAATTACTAATTTATTGAACGGTGACTGTTTTCGTGCACACGTACACAAAAGCAGTCAGAGAAGCAACTAATAATTTTCAATAATGTTATGATTTGCAGTCAATAATAGGTAACGTACTGAACCAAATTGTTATTAGCTGACCAGACAGAGCTAATACTGTTATGTGAGGTGTAGTGTTCAGTTTTTCAGCACGTCATTACGGGCTAAAAGACAGAAGCGGATAGGAAAAATGTTTACAATACATTGGAAAGTCCAGAGTGTACACCACCTTCCGCCCGAATGCAGCTTAGATAGGCTCCAGCACCCCATGCGACTATGAGAGGGACATACGGTAGAAACATGGATGGATAGAAAGTTTTCGCCCTCTCGGTAGCTGCGTAAAAGGTTGCACCAACCCCTGTTAATTGTTTATTGCCAAAACCAAAAAACGCTCAATTTTACCTGTCTATACACGTTTGTGCTTTCCATTTTGTTTATTTGGTCATAACAACTGTCTGAATAAAACAAGGAGACTAAAATTGAAGTTGACCAATAGAGTAAGTACAGCAATACCAGCGCTAGAGAGAAAGAAGACCAAGCCCTACAAAGTTTAGCGTGTTCTCCTTTGATTGTCCCTCTGCTCACGTGCTTTTGTCCTCTTGCTGTCCCTCCCTGGCGTATTTGTTTGGGCGTTGTCCAATGAAACCAAAATTTAACATAAGTGACATCTATTTTCTCTTAATCTCATTCCCAGCACCTCTTCTCACCATCTAAACAAAATAAGATTCTATATTGTGTGTATTTACAAAGATAAAAACACAAGGTGTACTCAATGTGTTTTGTACCACTGAAGTTTTTGAAAATTTCCACTCTGGCTGGAGATTTCCAAAAGCTGTTTTGAAGGGGAAAAAAATGGTGGCAGCCACACCAACGTGCACAAAAAATATGCATTGTAGAAATAGTATTGTAAAAGAATTTGAGTGAACATAGTCTATAATAAAGGCCTACTGAAACCCACTACTACCAACCACGCAGTCTGATAGTTTATATATCGATGAAATATTAACATTGCAACACATGCCAATACAGCCTTTTTAGTTTACTGAATTGCAATTTTAAATTTCCCGCGAATTTCTTGTTGAAAACGTCGCGGAATGATGACGCGTACGCGTGACGTCACGGACTGTCAGGAAATATTAGCAGCCGCACCACTCAAGGCTAAAAGTCGTCTGCTTTAACTCTATAATTACACAGTATTTTGGACATCTGTGTTGCTAAATCTTTTGCAATTTGTTCATTTAATAATGGAGACTATAAAAAACAATGCTGTTAATGGAAAGCGGTGTATTGCAGCTGTCTTTAGCACCGAGACACAGCCGATGTTTCTTTGTTTGTTGTGAAGCGGAGCGGTCAAGCGAACATGTTTTCTGTACGTCAACCAGCATGTTTTTGGATGGGGAAATTGTGATATATATTTTACCGGAGAAATCATTGGATTATTCGTCGTCCTGCAGCAGCGGCAGCTGTGAGCTTGGCTCCTCAGCTTCTCTCTGAGACACTGCGTGTTCAGCGCAGCCATCCGACCTCGAGGTATGTCTTTACAATCTTTAAAATCTCACTAAAACACTATTAAAACAATAAGCAGATAAGGGATCTTCCAGAATTATCCTAGTAAATGTGTCTAATTACATCTGAAACGCTCACACTGCCGTCGTCCGGAGCCGTCGCTTTTTTTTTTCCTTCTTTCTATTCCTTCACTATCAATATCCTAATTCACAAATCTTTCATCTTCGCTCAAATTAATGGGGAAATTGTCGCTTTCTCGGTCCGAATGGCCCTTACTGCTGGTGGCTCCCATTAAAAACAATGGGAATATGTGTGGAGCCCTGCAACCAGTGACGTAACGCGCACATACTTCCGGTAGAGGCAGGCCTTCTCTATTAGCGACCAAAAGTTGCGAACTTTATTGTTGATGTTCTCTACTAAATCCTTTCAGCAAAAATATGGCAATATCGCGAAATGATCAAGTATGACATATAGAATGGACCTGCTATCCCCGTTTAAATAAGAAAATCTCATTTCAGTAGGCCTTATAATAAGTGCCTTAATTAAGTAAAGGTTAGGAAACAGTTCTCTACATCAGGGGTCTCCAACTCCTTTTCATTGAGGGCCACCATGCACTTATGCCCTTACAGAGCCTCTTGAAACAGTTATGAATTTGCCTACGCATTTTATTCTTATATATTTTTTATGTACACTGTAAAAAGAAAAAAAACTTTAGATTTGACCATGAAAATGACAACTCAATTACCAGAACTTTACTGTAAAATATGGAAAAACTACTACCTGTTTTTAACAGAAATAACTGGTAGCTTAATCGCCAGCATTCGACTGTAAAATGTATGGTGGGGGTTTTTTTTTTACAATATATTAATTGCAAGAACTAAAAAAACTGTACTACTATTTTTTAATTCTGGCAATTTATCTTCCAGTTATTTTACTTTACAGCAAAAAATGTGGTACCGTTTCTCCATTTACAGTAATACATTGTCAAAACATCAACCATAAATTTTACGGTAAAAACAAACAAACTGCCATGGTCAAAAAAAACTTCACCGTACAAAATACGGTGGTAGTTTTTCAATCTATCCATCCATCCATTTTCTACCGCTTATTCCCTTTGGGGTCACGGGGGGCGTTGGTGCCTATCTCAGCTACAAACGGGCGGAAGGCGGGGTACACCACCTATGCCACAGTGAAGCCCAGGTGTTTTTTTTCAATTTACAATAATATGCGGTAAAACTATTCTGAACTTTACTGTAGAATGAATTGACTTGTAAATTAAAAAAAAACATTAGTTTGGGAAGTATGATACCACAATTATTGTTGCAATATTGGATAACATCAAAGTTTAATAGTAATGCAATTTTATGCAGTACATTTTTGGGGTCAAAATGGAAATGACGAATACATTTAGGAATTAAAGATATAAAAATGTAACAGTTCGAGATGCTACCTCAGTAGAAGCATTTAAGTCTCACCTTAAAACTCATCTGTATACTCTAGCCTTTAAATAGACCTCCTTTTTAGACCAGTTGATCTGCCGCTTCTTTTCTTTCTCCTATGTCCCCCCCTCCTTTGTGGAGGGGGTCCGGTCCTATGACCATGGATGAAGTACTGGCTGTCCAGAGTCGAGACCCAGGATGGACCGCTCGTCGGGACCCAGGATGGACCGCTCGCCTGTATCGGTTGGGGACATCTCTACGCTGCTGATCCGCCTCCGGTTGAGATGGTCTCCTGTGGACGGGACTCTCGCTGCTGTCTTGGATCCGCTTTGAACTGAACTCTCGCGGCTGTGTTGGAGCCACTATGGATTGAACTTTCACAGTATCATGATAGACCCGCTCGACATCCATTGCTTTCGGTCCACTAGAGGGGGGGGGTTGCCCACATCTGAGGTCCTCTCCAAGGTTTCTCATAGTCAGCATTGTCACTGGTGTCCCACTGGGTGTGAATTCTCCCTGCCCACTGGGTGTGAGTTTTCCTTGCCCTTTTGTGGGTTCTTCCGAGGATGTTGTAGTCGTAATGATTTGTGCAGTCCTTTGAGACATTTGTGATTTGGGGCTATATAAATAAACATTGATTGATTGATTGATATATTAATGCTTTATTGACTCATTATTTCCTGGCATTTGCGGACCATAAGAAATTATGAGGCAGGCCAGATCTGGCCAAAGGCCCTTGAGTTTGACGCCTGTGTTCTACATCATGTATGTCTTGGTGTTATGCACTTTTTCCTTAAAATAAAGGTCACACTCTCTATAGGAAACCAAGTTTCCAACATCAAAACGCCCAGAGATCTGATGTACATATACCGGCGCTCTGCAAAAGACAGTAGAGACGGGGAGGTGTTACATCATTTGTAAACGTGATAAACATTTCTATAACCTTGCTTCTCCACCAGTTCATTGGAATGCCTTAAGTACTTACCTTGGAATGAGCCAGGACACAAAGTTTCCAGGAGCATCTTTTTCCTCAATACGAGCATTCTGCATGAAGAAAATATTGTTTGCAATAAGTTGCTAAATAGTGAGAATTTTAGGTCGTGCTTGCTTCATGATATTAGAGCAAACAAACCTTTTTTTCCTTGAGGAAGGTGTCCAGGAGAGGGAGGACTTTCTTTGACAGCACATAGAAACAAGGACACTAAATGGTAAAGGCAACAATGAAAGTGATTAGTGTTTTCACTGTTGGAATTATTGAAGTACTAGAAAAGATGCTTGGTATAAACAATACTTGAACTGGTACACAATATTACTGGCTACATTTAAACATACAATTTATTAAATCTGCTGAAGCAGGGTGATATCGCTATCAGACATGTGTAACATTGCACCTAATCATTTATTGTTTGGGTACAAGTTGTGATGTGTTTGGGTTTTGCACTAGGGGTGTTCAGATTAGGGTTTTATGCTGCCGATTTCGATCATCCATAAGTAAGATCTGCCAATACCGATAGCATGTATTAACTACATTTTTTTTATGTATTTATGGGGAGTGCAACTAACAGTTCAATAATAACAGCACAATATATAATAATAATGGATTAGATTTATATAGCGCTTTTCTAGACACTCAAAGCGCTTCACACAAAGGTGGGAACCCATCATTTATTCACTGCACATTCACACCTGGTGGCTACATTTGTAGCCACAGTATTTAAACTAGTTCCTTATTCTTTTGTGTTATTCTCCACACTGTTTATAGCAGGAATCCCCAAACTACGGCTCGCCAGCGTCCAAATATCTCAATTTTATTTTCAATTGGTCCGACAGCTTTTATGTTAGCTACCTCTCTTTGTTTATAATGTATATTTTCGGCTGGATCTACTCTCTATTTTATGCTGCCTTTTTATTTTGTTGCAGCTGTTACATATGCTCTGATACTGTACATCAGGAGTGTCCGACTCATTTTACCTCAGGGGCCACATGGAGGGAAATCTGTGCACACGCGGGCCGGACTATTAAAATAATGGCATTAAAACTAAAAAATAAAGACAACTTCAGAATGTTTTCTTTGTCTTACTTTGGCCAAAAATAGAACATCCACATTCTGAAAATATTACAGTTAAAGTATAGAACAAAATACCCGTCAGGGGTAAAGGTTAGATCAGGGGTCCCCGAACTACTTACAAAATCCGGCCCCCAGGAAATCTCAAGTTTTTTTTATCCATCCATCCATCCATCTTCTTCCGCTTATCCGAGGTCGGGTCGCGGGGGCAGCAGCTTAAGCAGGGAAGCCCAGACTTCCCTCTCCCCAGCCACTTCGTCTAGCTCTTCCCGGGGGATCCCGAGGCGTTCCCAGGCCAGTCGGGAGACATAGTCTTCCCAACGTGTCCTGGGTCTTCCCCGTGGCCTCCTACCGGTTGGACGTGCCCTAAACACCTCCCTAGGGAGGCGTTCGGGTGGCATCCTGACCAGATGCCCGAACCACCTCATCTGGCTCCTCTCGATGTGGAGGAGCAGCGGCTTTACTTTGAGTTCCTCCCGGATGGCAGAGCTTCTCACCCTATCTCTAAGGGAGAGCCCCGCCACACGGCGGAGGAAACTCATTTCGGCCGCTTGTACCCATGATCCTATCCTTTCGGTCATGACCCAAAGCTCATGACCATAGGTGAGGATGAGAACGTAGATCGACCGGTAAATTGAGAGCTTTGCCTTCCGGCTCAGCTCCTTCTTCACCACAACAGATCGGTACAACGTCCACATTACTGAAGACGCCGCACCGAGCCGCCTGTCGATCTCACGATCCACTCTTCCCCCACTCGTGAACAAGACTCCTAGGTACTTGAACTCCTCCACTTGGGGCAGGGTCTCCTCCCCAACCCGGAGATGGCACTCCACCCTTTTCCGGGAGAGAACCATGGACTCGGATTTGGAGGTGCTGATTCTCATTCCGGCCGCAACACACTCGGCTGCGAACCGATCCAGTGAGAGCTGAAGATCCCGGCCAGATGAAGCCAACAGGACCACATCGTCTGCAAAAAGCAGAGACCTAATCCCGCGGCCACCAAACCGGAACCCCTCAATGCCTTGACTGCGCCTAGAAATTCTGTCCATAAAAGTTATGAACAGAATCGGTGACAAAGGGCAACCTTGGCGGAGTCCAACCCTCACTGGAAACGTGTCCGACTTACTGCCAGCAATGCGGACCCAGCTCTGACACTGATCATACAGAGATCGGACTGCCATAATAAGACAGTCCGATACCCCATACTCTCTGAGCACTCCCCACAGGACTTCCCGAGGGACACGGTCGAATGCCTTCTCCAAGTCCACAAAGCACATGTAGACTGGTTGGGCAAACTCCCATGCACCCTCAAGAACCCTGCCGAGAGTATAGAGCTGGTCCACAGTTCCACGACCAGGACGAAAACCACACTGTTCCTCCTGAATCCGAGGTTCAACTATCCGGCGTAGCCTCCTCTCCAGTACACCTGAATAAACCTTACCGGGAAGGCTGAGGAGTGTGATCCCACGATAGTTGGAACACACCCTCCGGTCCCCCTTCTTAAAGAGAGGGACCACCACCCCGGTCTGCCAATCCAGAGGTACCGCCCCCGATGTCAACCAAGACAGCCCCACAGCATCCAGAGCCTTAAGGAACTCCGGGCGGATCTCATCCACCCCTGGGGCCTTGCCACCGAGGAGCTTTTTAACTACCTCAGCAACCTCAGCCCCAGAAATAGGAGAGTCCACCACAGATTCCCCAGGCACTGCTTCCTCATAGGAAGACGTGTTGGTGGGATTGAGGAGGTCTTCAAAGTATTCCTTCCACCTATCCACAACATCCGCAGTTGAGGTCAGCAGAACACCATCCGCACCATACACGGTGTTGACAGTGCACTGCTTCCCCTTCCTGAGGCGGCGGATGGTGGTCCAGAATCGCTTCGAAGCCATCCGGAAGTCATTTTCCATGGCTTCCCCAAACTCTTCCCATGTCCGAGTTTTTGCCTCTGTGACCGCTGAAGCTGCACACCGCTTGGCCTGTCGGTACCTGTCCACTGCCTCTGGAGTCCTATGAGCCAAAAGAACCCGGTAGGACTCCTTCTTCAGCTTGACGGCATCCCTCACCGCTGGTGTCCACCAGCGGGTTCTAGGATTACCGCCACGACAAGCACCAACTACCTTGCGGCCACAGCTCCAATCAGCCGCCTCGACAATAGAGGTGCGGAACATGGTCCACTCGGACTCAATGTCCAGCACCTCCCTCGTGACATGTTCAAAGTTCCTCCGGAGGTGGGAATTGAAACTTTCTCCTACAGGAGACTCTGCCAGACGTTCCCAGGAAACCCTCACAATGCGTTTGGGCCTGCCAGGTCTGTCCGGCATCCTCCCCCACCATCGCAGCCAACTCACCACCAGGTGGTGATCGGTAGAAAGCTCCGCCCCTCTCTTTACCCGAGTGTCCAAAACATGAGGCCGCAAATCCGATGACACAACTACAAAGTCGATCATGGAACTGCGGCCTAGGGTGTCCTGGTGCCAAGTGCACATATGGACACCCTTATGTTTGAACATGGTGTTTGTTATGGACAAACTGTGACGAGCACAGAAGTCCTATAACAAAACACCACTCGGGTTCAGATCCGGGCGACCATTCTTCCCAATCACGCCTCTCCAGGTTTCACTGTCGTTACCAACATGAGCGTTGAAGTCCCCCAGTAGGACAAGGGAATCACCCGGGGGAGCACTCTCCAGTACTCCCTCGAGTGTACCCAAAAAGGGTGGGTACTCTGAACTGTTGCTTGGTGCGTAAGCACAAACAACAGTCAGGACCCGTCCCCCCACCCGAAGGCGGAGGGAGGCTACCCTTTCGTCCACTGGGTTGAACTCCAACGTGCAGGCTTTAAGCCGGGGGGCAACCAGAATTGCCACCCCAGCCCGTCGCCTCTCACTGCCGGCCACGCCAGAGTGAAAGAGAGTCCAGCCCCTTTCAAGAGAAGTGGTTCCAGAGCCCTTGCTGTGCGTCGAAGTGAGTCCGACTACATCCAGCCGGAATTTCTCTACTTCGCGCACTAGCTCAGGCTCCTTTCCCCCCAGTGACGTGACGTTCCACGTCCCAAGAGCGAGCTTATGTAGCCGAGGATCGGACCGCCAAGTGCCCTGCCTTCGGCTGCCGCCCAGCTCACATTGCACCCAACCTCTATGGCCCCTGCTATGGGTGGTGAGCCCATTGGAGGGGGGACCCACGTTGCCTCTTCGGGCTGTGCCCGGCCGGGCCCCATGGGTACAGGCCCGGCCACCAGGCGCTCGCCATCGTGCCCCACCTCCGGGCCTGGCTCCAGAGGGGGGCCCCGGTGACCCGCGTCCGGGCGAGGGAAATCTGGGTCCTTTGGTTTTACTTTTCATAGAGGTTTTTGAGCTGCTCTTTGTCTGGTCCCTCACCTAGGACAAGTTTGCCTTGGGAGACCCTACCAGGGGGCATAAAGCCCCCAGACAACATAGCTCCTAGGATCATTGGGACACGCAAACTCTTCTACCACGGTAAGGTAGCAGCTCAGAGAGGAGGTAGCAGCTCAGAGAGGAGTTTAAAAAGTTTTTTTTAGTCTTTTTAAATGTGTCCTTTCTAATCTATTCCGAGTCAAAAAGTTTGGGGACCCCTGTTTTATAGAGACACATAATTAGCTGTTAACTTGTCCGCCTGAGGACTAAAAATAAAAAAAATATTAGCCAGACGGGATCGGCGTTAGTGATCGGCATCAATCATTGCATACTTTTTCAAGAAAATTGGCCAATACTGATACTGTCTGCTCAATGGGAACATTCCTAGTTTGCGCCCCAGTGTAACGTTTACAGATGGGCAAGATGACAATTAGATTGTGCTAAAAAAAAACTTGTTTAACAATGTTCATAAATGGTCACAGTTTATGCGTTTGATCTGGTTGCCTATCAAATTTATACCACAAAAACAAACTAGATGATTATTGTTTATCACAGAGGTGTCAAACTCGTTTTAGATCAGGGGCCAATCATGGCATGATAACTTAAACATAAAGAGAACTTCAGATCTTTGTTTAAAAATACAACAAGCAAATTCTGAAAATGTACAAATCACAATGTTGTTGTTTTTTTTTTTTACACTTACATGTTGCGGTTAATAGTATTCTATCTTTATTTGTCGTTATTTATATTTTCTGAGTAAATTATGTGATAATGTTTATCGGTCAACTCCATCCATTTCCTACCGCTTATCCCTTTCAGGGTCACGGGGGGGCGCTAGACTCAACTCATTGGTGTTAATTTTCAATCCAACAAGATAAAGTACAGTATGTTATTTATGTAATTTGAGTTTTTTTGGACTTATGTACTAACATCACGTGAGTTATTTTGTACATATTTAGCATCATCTACAAAGGTACAAATAATTGCTATTGCGACATTCAGTGGACACATTTAGATCAGCAGTTTCTTTCATTCAAAAATTTCAGGTTAACTTTTAGACTTAGCAAACTCATCCCGCGGGCCAGATAAAACCTGTTCGCGGACCTGATCGGGCCCTCGGGCCGTACGTTTGACACTCCTGGTCTATCACGTCGAGTGAACTTACTGCTCTTCTTGACTTAGTCTCGTTTGGCAGCGGTTTTTCCTTCATACATTTGGCTCGAAGGTCACTTTCCACTTCCACTATTCCGTATTTTTGGGTTTCTGTACAAACAGAAGCCCACAGGGAAAAACATTAAAATGCTAAATCATCTACCCAAGGCTAGGTGTGTCCCAATCCGATATCATCCAAAAAAACAGTATAAAATGATACCTCCTTGCATCTAAAATCTCCAATATAAGCTGTGATACAAGCAGTCCTGCAGCTTGTGCAAAGCTAGGCAGCCAGTTAACATCTAAATGTCCTCCAATAAGCACACATGTTTGGTCTTTCCTTTAGTCGAGTCACTTAGAAAAAGGTAAACATGGTGTTTTTTAGGCTACTAAAAGCTACACAACAGCTCAGCACACAAACCAGACAAACTAGTAAGTGTCCTTTATGGAACACTATTGTGGTCTAAAACAGTGGTTCTCAAATGGGTGTACGTGTACCCCTGGGGGTATTTGAAGGTATGCCAAGGGGTACGTGAAATTTTTGAAAAATATTCTAAAAATAGCAACAATTCAAAAATCCTTTATAAATATATTTATTGAATAATACTTCAACAAATTATGAATGTAAGTTCATAAACTGTGAAAACAAATGCAACAATGCAATATTCAGTGTTGACAGCTAGATTTTTTTGTGGACATGTTCCATAAATATTGTTAAAGATTTCTTTTTTTGTGAAGAAATGTTTAGAATTAAGTTCATGAATCCAGATGGATCTCTATTACGATCCCCAAAGAGGGCACTTTAAGTTGATGATTACTTCTATGTGTAGAAATCTTTATTCATAATTGAATCACTTGTTTATTTTACAATAAGTTTTTAGTTATTTTTATATCTTTTTTTCCAAATAGTTCAAGAAAGACCACTACAAATGAGCAATATTTTGCACTGTTATACAATTTAATAAATGAGAAACTGATGACATAGTGCTGTATTTTACTTCTTTATCTCTTTTTTTCAACCAAAAATGCTTCGTTCTGATTAGGGGGTACTTGAATTAAAAAAAATGTTCACAGGGGGGTACATCACTGAAAAAAGGTTGAGAACCACTGGTCTAAAACACCACATTTGTCAACACAAACAAGTATAAAATCATTATGGCTGCACATTACTTAACATAATACAAAGTATCCATTGATTGATTGATTGATTGATTGAAACTTTTTTTAGTAGATTGCACAGTACAATACATATTCCGTACAATTGACCACTAAATGGTAACACCCGTATTAGTTTTTCAACTTGTTTAAGTCGGGGTCCACGTTAATCAATTCATGGTACAAATATATACTATCAGCATAATACAGTCATCACACAAGTTAATCATCAGAGTATACACATTTAATTATTTACATTATTTACAATCCGGGGGTTGGGATGTGGAGGGGGTTGGGGCCGGCGGGGTTAGGTTGGGTTGATATCAGCACTTCAGTCATCAACAATTATATCATCTGAGAAATGGACATTGAAACAGTGTAGGTCTGACTTCGTAGGATATGTACAGCTAGCGGTGACCAAAGTGAGTTCAGAAAGCATAAGAACAAGTATATACTGTACATTTGATTATTTACATTTAATTATTTACAATCCGGGGAGGTGGGATGTGGTGGGGGCCGGGTGTTAGTCTAGGGTTGTAGTTGCCTGGAGGTGTTCTTTTAGTGAGGTTTTTGAAGGAGGATAGAGATGCACTTGCAGTTCACCTCTACCACCTGTTTCCTCCCCTCCAAGTAAGATTGCATCCAGCTCGATGAGGTTTTATCAAATCCGATTGCTCTGAGCTTATCCAACAGTTAAGCGTTGTTTACGGTGTCAAAGACCTTCTGAAGTGGACGTCCGGCATGGCCATGCCGCAGTATTTGCCCGCGTTCATCTCATGTTTGATGTGGTCGGTCAGATAGAGAAGGCATGTGTCAGTGGAGTGGTTAGTTCTATAGCCGGATTGGAATTTGTACATGAGTTTATTAGTGACAAGGTTTTGATTGACCTGTTCATAAACTATTTTTTCCATTACTTTCAAAATGGAACAGAGTAGAACCAGGTCGGTAGTTAACAGGTTCTAATTTGAGTCCTTTTTTAAAAAGGGAAGGTACTTTTGCTATCTTGAAATCTTTTTGTACTTGGCCTTGTTTAATTGAGAGATTTATTATATGTTTGATGATTGGGGCAATGGTGGTGGCAGAGTCCCTGAGGAATCAAGAGGGGATATTGTCAAGGCCAGTGGCCTTGTTTTGAAAAGTATTAGAAAGTATCCATTAACAAACCTTAATTTAATGAAATTATTACCACAAGATGTCGCCAAAACACAAATCAACACTCCACTTCAAAAGCATAAATCTGTTATAAAGTTAGTGTTTTTATACGTGCCATTGCTCTTTGAGTCATTTTCCTTGATCAAACATTTTCTAACATTCCACACTACAAAATAACAAAAGCATGTGTTATGATTCCTGCTGATATTCTATCGAATTAATATCGGAAGTGAAAGGGTTGTTTATGGACACCCCTATCCCAGACTATACTGTTATCAGTGCTTCTCAAACTGTTAATGGTATGCCAAAGAATCACTTAATAAAATATCCAAACAGAATGTTACTGTTCAAACTGTGTGTAATATTACAGTGGCCCAAATCAATTAAATATACTTGATAAATAGAACCTCTGCCTTGTTTTGAATTAATATTTAGGCCTACTACACTACAGTATTTTAATGTTGGTCATTATGGTGATACTTGGAAATAGGGCTGGGCGATATTGGCTTTTATTAATATCGCAATATTTTTATGCCATATTGCGATATACGATATATATTACGATATTTTGGCCTTGAATAACCACTTGATGCATATAATCATAGCAGTATGATGATTCTATGTGTCTACATTAAAACATTCTTCTTCATACTGCATTAATATATGCTACTTTGAAACTTTCATGCAGAGAGGGAAATCACAACTAAGTCAATTGACCAAAACAGTATTTATTAAATACTCTTCATTCTCTAACGGGTGACTTTTTAAATGAAAGAACAAATTAATAGTGTTGCTACCTTTTTGTAGTAACACTTCTGCTGCATACTTTGCATTTTGCTGTTGTCTGCTGAATATACAGTATTCCCACTTGAAGCCAAACCAACACCAGATGATGGATCCCCTGCTCTTTATTTTGGGCATTAATTGTTCTTCCTCCATTTGTGATCAGTTTCGCACCTTCTCTCTCTTGTAATGTCACAAACTCCGCTCCACTCTGCTTGTACGACCTGCCTCAGCTAACGTTAGCCATGCTGCTACCTCTCTGGTCGGCGAGAGCGTATGACGCTAGACGCGCAACAGTATGTAAGAAGGCGGGCTTGTTTTCCGTCTCTGTGAGAGGGAGAGACGAGGAGGAGTGAGAAACGCCTGTATTTTAATGCCCTCAGCTAACGTTAGCCATGCTGCTTCCTCTGGTCGCCGAGAGCGTATGACGCTAGACGTGCGACAGTATGTGACGTATGTAAGAAGGCGGGCTTGTTTTCAGTCTCTGTGAAAAGGAGAGACGAGGAGGAGTGAGAAACGCCAGTAATGTAATGCCCGCAGCTAAAAGCAACTGTGTGAGAACATATAATCGAATATTACGATATAGTCATTTTCTATATCGCACAAAGACAAACATGCGATATATCGTTTATATCGATATATCGCCCAGCCCTACTTGGAAAGCCAAATATTTTCGGAGTTGGTACTTGGTGAAAAAAATTGGAACAACACTGCTGTATATAAAGCATAAAAAAACTCACCATCATCCTTGCACTGATAGGAGAGAATCATACAGTTATCCTCACACTTCGCCTGGAGCTCAAAAAATCTTGCGTCAATTTTACTAAGACTGAAGTCCTCTTTAAAGAGGGTGTCGCTGTGTGGGATTCAAAGAAATACCATCATCAACGTTCTCTTCTTGAATTACAACTATTAAATGCAGAGTTTACTCACCCTCCAATAACGACAATATGGTCTTCTATCTTGAAGTGTCTAACTGCAAGATGCAGGCAGGCTACAGCACCTAGACGGTCCTAGTGAAAGATTACTGTATTTAACATATATGTGTAATTATATGACAGTCTCAATTATAAAAATCCAGTTATACAAGTACAAATGACTATTATTATTTTTCTTGCTTTAACGTAAAAGTTTAAATGTATGCAAGGACGAGAGAGTTGTTACAAGACTGTCCTCACTGACGGTTTAGCATAAATAATACAATTCAATATCTTAGTTGCTCATAAAGCAATGCTTTTTTATTTAAGTGTAGTTTGGGGAATGTCATTTATTTAATGGGCAAAGAGTTTAATTTATCTTGTTTTCATGTTAGCATACAAGCAAGCCAGCATGATTTGTCTTAAGCAGTGTCACCGTTCTGTGAGTTTATTAAACAGTTATCAATCACAATTTTATGGTACCTTTCATTTCATTTAAAACAGTAACACTAACTGTGTAAAGTTTTAACATTGTTTATCATTACATTCCTAATATATACATATACATATATATAATAATATATATATATATATATATATATATATATATATACATATATATATATATATATATATATATATATATGTAGGTGTGGGAAAAATCACAAGACTACTTCATCTCTACAGAACTGTTTCATGAGGGGCTCCCTCAATCATCAGGAGATTTTTCTCCTATACTGTTATTAGTGCTTCTCAAACCGTTAATGGCATGCCAAAGAATCTCCTGATGATTGAGGGAACCCCTCATGAAACAGTTCTGTAGAGATGAAGTAGTCTTGTGATTTTTCCCACACCTACATATTGCACTCTACCACGGTATCGAGCACTATTCTCTGGATAATCCAATCAAGATATATATATATATATATATATATATATATATATATATATATATATATATATATATATATATATATATATATATATATATATATATATATATATTTCGTCCCTACAAGCCTGTTTCGCAGGTTTTCCCTGCTCTTCAGGGGATTTTATTGAAGTGTCTGTGGTTGTTACATATACTGTATATATAGGGCACCCTATATATATATATACATATATATATATATATATATAGGGCACCCTATATATATATATATATACATACATATATATATATATATATATATATATATATATATATATATATATATATATATATATATATATATATATATATATATGTGTAACAATATCAGACACTTCAATAAAATCAATAACATCAATCAATAAAATCCCCTGAAGAGATGAGGAAAACCTGCGAAACAGGCTTGTAGGGATGAGATAGCCTCTGTGTTTTTTCCTGACCTAACTTATATTCCGCTCTACCCCGATATTGAGCACTGTGTAACAGATAAACCACAGAAACCTGGATTACATAAATATGAATCCAAAATACACTAAAATAAGGACTAGAAACAATTGTTTATTTTTACATTGTTTCTTATGGTGAACTATGCTTCACTATTCAAACTTTTCAATCTACAAAACATGTTTAAGAACCAATTAATTCTGTAAATTAAGGTTCCACTGTATTGTCAAGTGGCGTCCAAAGTCATCAAAATTGTGACTCTGGTAATTGGTTGTTAATAGTTATGTTGTCAGTTCTCCTGTCAGTGATAAAATATAAAAAACATATTTACAGAATTGCTTCTTGTCTGATCGCTGACAATCTTGACATTTGAAAACTGTGAAGCCCACTGTTGAAATGCAGCCAGGTAAAGAGCGTTCGTCTGTGGAGAGAGGAGAGAGGTGGACATTCATTCTCAAGGCTGCTGGGGTTTGGGCAATATTGCAAATGCTGGTACCGATCCGATACAGGTAAATACAGTATTGCACAACTTGCTGTTCACAATGATGAATCTGAACAGCAAAATTTAAATCATATCAACAAATTTTATTAAAAAAGCATACAGTATGCTTATCTGTGACTACCAGTCTCTCTATATTTTGGTTGCAACCCACTGATGACAGTGACACGCCAAGCTCAATGGCTAATTTCATCTGAGAGCCTCCTGGATAAAGCCTTTAGTTCCTGTCTATTTTTCCCTGAGCAGAAAGTTAAAGTACCAATGATTGTCACACACACTCTTGGTGTGGCGAAATTATTCTCTGCATTTGACCCATCAGCCGTATTGTCATCTGCAAATGATATCAACATTAGGTCTTTTATGGCTTTAGAGATGTCATTATATAGTACAGATTAATGGTTTTGGTCCTAGAATGATTATTGTGATTATTTGTGTCAAATGCTTTTGTTAAGTTCTTAAAGGAACAATGTAAACATATAATGGACAGTGAGATGTTATTGTTGATCATATTGTTACATCATTGGTAAGGATGTTCCAATCAGAGATTTATTCTGGCGATTCAGATACGGTCATCTATTATCTATCTATCTATCACTCATAGATGACCGTATCTGACTGTTTGATATCAATACAGATACCAATTATTCGTGGTGCACCAAAAAAAAATCTATTCACATTCCGATTCTTATTCATGCCTATTCTAAATCGATTCAAATTTTTATAAAGTCAATTTAAAAAATAAAATAAAATAAAAAAGTCAAAACTTAAATTTTTTTCGTAGAAGAATCAATGTTTTAAAAGATATTAGGCCAGGTCAAACGTACGGCCCAAGGGCCGGATCAGACCCGCAAACAGGTTTTAGCTGGCCCACGGGATGAGTTGGCTAAGTATAAAAATTAACCTGACATTTTTGAATGAAAGAAACAGCTGTTCTAAATGTGTCCCGTGGATGTCACGATAGCAATTCTTTGTATATTTGTAGATGATTCTACATATGTACAAAATAAACCACGTTAGTACATAAGTCGAGGAAACTGATCGAACCACATAAATAAAATATTCTGATTTTGTTTTAATATAATTTTTTTATCTTGATAAATTGAAAATTAACACCAATTAGTTGACCGATGAACATTATCACATAATTTATTCAGAAAATACAAATAATGACAAAGAAAGATAGAATACTACTAACACGTAAATGTAAAAAAACAACAACATTATGATTTGTACATTTTCCGAATGTGCTTGTTGTATTTTTAAATAAAGAAATCAATCTAAAGTTGTCTTTATTTTTAAGTTATCGTCCCGTGATTTTACCATTTCGGCCTACTTGGGAGTAGATTTTTCTCAATGTGGCCCCCAATCTAAAATTTATTTGACACGCCTATGTTAGGCCATCTACATGCAACCATAAGGTGCTTTTCTAATCCGTTACCTGTTTTGAAAGAAGTTTCAATATAATTATTCTACCAAAGTATACATTGCAAAAATCAGTTTGAGTTGAGAATTGTGTTAAATCGAGAAACGATTCCGAATCGAATTTTCAGCCCAGCAATCGGAAGTAGTTAGATACGTTACACCATTAATTCATGGTAAGTGCTATTGACAGTTTAACAACATCAACACAATATTTAAACCAGTTCTTTGTTTTATTGTATCACATACAACTGTTTGATTAAAAACAAAGTCAATAACAACAGCAAAAACTAATATGACAATGTTTGTAAACCTTGTTACAATATTACAGCTTACGACTTCACCTTTACATATATACCACCACAAAGGATACGAAATAATCAAATCGTGAAAGTCAAGAACAGTACCCTTTCAAAAATAAGTGTGGTCCAACCACATGGGTATTAAAACTCCTCTATACCAGAGAGCTAAAGAGAAAAGTACTGCCATTAGTCAAATCTCATTGCAGGGTGGTTTTGGTCCTAGTTGTGGAACACTTGCCAAGGTCCACACCCTTGCAAGTGTACTAGAGGGTAATAAGGAGTTTTCCCAACCTGTCTTACATGTGCTTTGTAGGCATTGGAGTACTGGGTTTGCTACTACGTGCCGTGTCCTTGTACGACAGGTAGGAAGGAGCTTTATTTGCATTCCTAGCAGGAAGTCCCGCCTGTTCACAGTAAAGGTTGGCTTCCACCAACGCTGCCCTTTGTCACAGATTCTGTGAATTATTAGTTATTTGGATTTCATGCAAGGCTACAAACCAGGGTTTTTCAACTGGCGGACTGGGGGCTAAATCTGGCCCAAAAATTACACCATATCTAGCCCCCGAGTTCAGTTCGAAACATGTCCGACATATATTTTTGCAGCAAATTCCTAAAAATACTACAGTGCTCCTGGTGTATAGAGAAACTTGGACACTGTAAACACCTTGCATTGATATTTCAACCTTGCTCGCAAACATAGACCACTGGGGTCTAAACTTGTGATTTACATCACTAAGGCATTCATTAAGGTATTCTTCGTAATGCGATTAATATAACTAAGGTGTTGCTGTAGCTTGTTAACTTCAGATTTTGTCAGGAGTCATTCATTCAATTATACTAATAGTGTTCTTTTAGGTTCCATTTTAGGTCCTCTCTTTTTCATCCTTTGGGCTATTTAAATGGTGGCTTGGGGGTTCAGTTAAAAAAAACTTTTGACAGACTCACATTTTTGCGACAAATTCTTG